>NC_049906.1:10449636-10612405 GCF_001411555.2 Juglans regia | reverse complement strand
TTTTTTTTCAAACTACAAACTTATTTTTTAACCCCTAATTCAGACTAGACTATTTATAATTTATATATATATGTTATATATAATTTATTTATATATAGACTATTATTTTGGAATATAATTTTTATATATATTTATATATATAATTTATTTATATATCGACTATCCCGAAACGTTATTCCGAAACGCTATCCCGGAACGGTACCGGTACCGAAATATTTCGTTCCAGTGCCTTGACCGGTACGACGTCCGGTACGTATTCAAAACATTGATTACTAGAGATTGTTGATAGGTTTTCCCGCATTGCAGTCCCCATGACAAAGCTCACCAGGCAAGGGGAGAAATTTATATGGACTAAGGAGTGTGAGAAAAGCTTCTAGGAGTTGAAAGAGAAGCTTGTGATGGCGCCTATTCTAACTATACCCTCGGGTACAGGTGGTTTTGTGATATATAGCGACGCGTCACACCAAGGGTTGGGATGTCTCCTGATGCACCACGAGAGAGTTGTAGCGTATGCCTCACACCAACTCAAGGACTATGAATGCAACTACTCAACCCACGACCTAGAGCTAGCAGCAGTTGTCTTCGCCTTAAAGATTTGGCAACATTACTTGTATGGGGAGCGCTGTGAGATCTACACGGATCACAAGAGTCTTAAATATTTCTTCACTTAGAAGGAATTAAATGTGAGACAGCGCAGTTGGTTCGAGCTGATAAAGGATTATGACGGTGCCACCAACTACCATCCTGGCAAGGCTATTGTTGTAATAGATGCCCTCAACAGGACGTTTTCTTCTGGTACCCTTGCGAGCATGTATACCCCTAAGAAATTTATTCTCCTAGACATGGAGAAGCTAGGAGTGGAGATGATGAGGGATGTACAGGTGAGGTTAAGTACCCTGGTTCTTGGTCCGACAGTATTGGACCAGATTGTTTCTGAAGATGGGTCCCTGCGATTCAAGGGGAGACATTGCGTACCAACAGAGAAAGAATTACGGGATCTACTATTGAGGGAGATGCACAGGTCCTTATACACAGTGCATCAAGATGTATCAAGACCTGAGACAACATTATTGGTGGAGTTGAATGAAGAGGGAGGTATCTAATTTTGTAGTTCAATGTCTGACGTGCCCAATGGTTAAGGCCGAGCATCAAAGGCCTTCAGGAACACTACAACTAGTGTCGATCCCAGTTTGGCCATGGGACGAGATTAGCATGGACTTCGTAATAGGATTTCCTAAAGCCCCGGGTGGACAAGACTCAGCATGGATGATTGTCGATAGGTTGTCCGAGACAGCTCACTTCATCCTTATTCAAATAACCTATTCGATGAGCAAAGCGGCAGAACTGTACGTTTGGGAGATAGTCAGACTACGTGGGATTCCATCCAAGACCGGTCGGATCAGGATTCACGATTCACATCAGCATTCTGGAGGAGTGTGCAAAAGAATTTGGGGATTAGTATTTCTAAAGCTAGCTCCCATGAAAAAGGGGTGATGAGATTGGAAAGAAAGGCAAGCTAACTCCCAAATTTATTGGCCTGTTTGAGATCCAAGAAAGAGTAGGAGCAGTGACTTACAACCTTGCACTCCCTCCACAATTCTCAGCCATGCACAATGTATTTCACATCTCAATCCTTCAAAACTATGTGCATGATCCCTCCCATGTGATTGAGTACGCGCCCTTCTAGTACACGAAGATTTCTCCTATGAAGAAGCACCGCTTAGGATCCTGGATCGGAAGGTACAGGTGCTCTGCAACAAAATATTCAAATGGTCAAAGTGCAGTGGAACCACCACACCGATCAAGAGGCGACGTGGGAGCATGAGGACGTTATGAGGGAAAAGTATCCCAGCCCTTTTCTTTGAAGTACGTTCGATCTCGAGGACGAGATTGTTTTTAAGAGGGCTAGAGTAGTAATACCCAAGTCCTACTACGTAGGTCCTTACGTCATTTCATCAATTATTTAGGTTAAATATTTTGAGATAAAGATATTTTTATTACTTCCAATTATTTTATTTTAAGATGAGTATGTTTTATTTTAAAATATGGTTTATTAAAATAAACCAAGGGTATTATTTTTAAGACCTTGAAATATTTTCCCTTAAACCCTTTAATTTTTATTTATTTAACAAATGGCCCATTTATTCTCTACCATTGGATTGGTAGGTGAAAAGCATTCTTGAGGTGGATAGATCTCCACCATCCATCTTCCAAGCTTATGTGATAAGTTTTGACCAAGCAACTAAAGCCCTTATCCCTTTCACCCATAGGATTCCCAAGACAAGCCATTAAGCTCTTTACACCCATAGGCTTCTAAAGCAAGCCATTGAGCTCCTTTGACCCATAAGCCTCCTAAGGAAGTCATTGACTTCACTTTCATTGCACCCACTGTCCAAAGCAACACAAAAGGAGAAGAAGAAAAAATAAAAACTATCCTAAGGCATTCTAGACTTACACGTCGGTCTACACCCAAGGAAAATAGAAAGCTTCATCTTCCTCTCCAAGCAAGCAATAGCCAACCTTCACCTATTTCCTTCCTCTTCTCTTTCCATCTTCAAGAAAGCAAGTTCATCTCATCACCTTCAAGCCTTGTGACTCCATAGCAAGGGAAGAAGAAAAATATTTTCTCTCATCCTCTTCAAGCCATACGAGTATACACCTTCCTACTCATTTTCTGTTTTTGCCTCAAAGCTTGGAAATAGAGCTTGATTCCATCTTCCAAATGATGAAATATTGAAGGTACTATACTTTTAATTTATTCCCTAGTATGATTTACATGTGGGTTTCGAATATCACCATTTTCTTACCCAAATGTTTCAGTTTTGGGGCTAAAACAGTTCTATTATTTTGGCTCTTCATCCACACGGCTATACTACCATTTGGTCATCTATATTGCCACTTGAAAGGAGCTAAGAGCTTAAGGTAAAAATCCTAATTTGAGTTATTTATTTTTAAAGTGATTTTGGAAGTTCATTAAGTTGTTTTGGCATGCATTTTGGTGTAGTTAAATTCCTATATTGCAAACAAATATGTATGCCCTATTTTTGGCCCAAACCGAATTAAACTTGGTTTAATCATAGGTGATCATTAATGTGATTTTAAATTATATATGTTGGTATCATGTGCCTTTTTTTTTTTATAGAAGAGTTGGAAGCCATCTGTCCATTAGTGACCCCGTCCCAATTTTTTTGAAAAAACCTCACTTATGGCGGAGGAAAACCGTGGTTACAAAATCGAGACTCGAGAATTACAAACAACCCTTATATCTAAACCAAAACCGAAAAACAAAAAACACAACCTAACACAGCAGACCCAACCTAACCTAACCAAAAACCTGCTACTACAAAAACTGCCTATAAAAACAAACCACGACAGAAACCCAAACTCGTCCTCCACGAAACAAAAATCCGCACGAACGAAAACCAGCCGCAACCCACAACACACACAGATCAACTTAACTATTTCTTCCGCCTGATTGAAGGGAGACCCCATTTATCAACTCTAAGCAAACCCCGTAACAAAGGAGCAACCTCCCCCATACTCTGCCATTCCACATCACCATCAGTTGCTCCCCTTCTAGCTAACCAATCCGCAGCAGCATTTCCTTCCCTATGAATGTGCATAAACCGAACATCCATAGCAATGAGCTGAAGTTGCAATTCCTCCCAAAAATCCTCCAAATACCAGCTACCGCATCTGTTCTTATCTAACCATGTCAGAATCACTTTAGAGTCCATTTCTATATCAACTGCACTGAAATTCATTTTTTTACAATGTTTGACACCTTCTAACAGTGCTCTTAACTCCGCATAAGTGCTATTGCCATACCCAAGATTCTTAGCAAATGCTAACAGCAACCTCCCATGCATATCCCGAATCACACCGCCTACCCCTGACTCACCTGGATTCCCTCGACTACTACCATCCGTGTTTAGCTTCACACGGCCTTGATCCGTGGTATCATGTGCCTTGTGTTGAGATTTGGTTGGTAATCTACTTTTAGGATGCTAGAGGTTTGGTTTAGAGGTTTTGCTTGGTTCTATAATTTTATATCTTGCTTTTAAAGGTATTAAGTGAGTAAATTATAAGCTTAAGTATTTAAAGGTTTTAAAGTCTCTTAATGGGTAACTTTGCTATACTTTAATTTTAATGGGAGGTTTTAGCTAAACTATTTAATATATTGCTTATGTGAATAAGTTATAGCTTAGTTACTTTAGATATAAGGGATTAATTGTGCATGAGGTATTATGATATGCAAAGTTTTCCAAATATTCCTAAGTCCATGTCATGCCATAAAAATAGCCCATTTATGTTGTCCCTCTTTTGGTTAAATTCTACCTAACCCAAGAGTCCAAAATATTATTAAGCTAACCTTCTTATAATGAGGGACTACAAGTTGATTTAAAGGGCATGTTTCTTAAGCTTGTTTAGCCTACTTGAGATGCCTAAATCAAATTCAAAACCCATTGTTGAGAATTTTCAGATTTTTAGCTCCTAATGTCTACAACCCAAAGTGAGTTTGAACCAAAGAGACCTTGCTTGAAGCTTATGAATTCTTAATTACTTTTCATGTAAGCTTTTAAAATAGCATTTTCATGGACAGCTAGCATGTCTTAATATTTAAGTTATTTCTCTTATAAGTTGAGGTGAGGAGTAGTCTTTGGTGTTGTGACAGTTCCTAACATGCATCTAATATTATGTAATATTCGCAGCGGATATTTTTTTTCCTTGAGCAATACTATGCACCAAACGTATAATATCCCAAATAGTTAAAATAGAATCCATGCATATTTCATATAATAAACATCCACGATTACAGCATAGGTCTGAGAAGACAATAATCTCAAAACAACAGAGACCTGACTCCATAATTACATTGCCAAAATACACTATTGGGCTAGCTCGTTGAGTAACTCGCATAACTCGACTAACGATGCCAGAATACTATCCAAAGACCTAACTATGGAGGCTGCAAGTTCTGTGTTGCATCTATTGCGTCTAGTTAACCTCCTCTAGTCTGCTAGTATCTACTCCCTACTCTGATCCTCACATATCGTCTACCATTTGGGAGGAATGGTAGTTGGGACTACCACGGTGAGATTTGATTACAAATCTCAGCAAGTTAACAAGAAACTTCCACACAAGTTAATAATAAATACATGGCAGTAAAAGCATGAATGTATAGTCAAGGTCGTAAGTAAGTATAGCATAACTTGAATTGAAACTGAAACATAGCTTGACGTGATATGACATGTACGTGAACTTAAAACATAACATAGACTAGCAATATAGCATGAAAGTGAACTTGAAAAATAACATAGACTTTAAACATAGCATGAACGTGAACATACATAATTTGAACATGAACTTGGACATAACATAACATAAACGTGAACTTGAAACATAACGTAAACGTGAACATGACATAATATGAACGTGAACTTGAACATAACATGAACGTGAACATAATCTGACATGAACATGAACTTGAAACATCATATGGACTTGAAACATAGCATGAACGTGAACATACATAACATAACATGAACTTGAATGTAACATGACATGACATAAATATGAGCTTGAAACATATTCTTATCTCATGGGATCACTATGATAGAGTAGTCTTATCTCATGGGGTCACTATGATTGCGTAATCTTATCTCATGGGATTACCATGATTGCGTATTCTTATCTCATGAGATTACCATGATAACATATTCTTATTTAATGGGGTTACCATAATTGAGTATTATTATCTCATGGGGTTACCATAATTGCGTATTCTTATCTCATGGGATTACATAACATAAGTCGAAAGACATGACATAGTTGACAAAAAATATTTTATACCTTGACATAACATATGACAGACAACATTTCATAACATGGCATAACATGTAACAGATGACATAACGTAACATGACATACTTGCAACTTATAACAATACGTGACAGAATAGATGGTGTAATAAATACACATATAACGACATGGCATGGCATATATAACAACATACGAACATAAATTGTAGTTTCCTTACCCATCACACATACATAGCAAACTAATAGTAAGTTGAGAGCTAACTTACATCGATCATCGCATTCTAAGAGAATAAAGCGCGAAACACGAGGAACTGAAAATAGTGATTCTAAAAATTTAAAATTTAATCACTAATAATTAGAAGCATGACAACAAGCTAACTTAGAGTAAAGTTACCATTTAACCCTCTACATGTGAGAAAATGACTATTTTATCCCGAACTTAAGGATTTCACATCCTAACTCTAAAAATTTCTAAAATTTACATTTCTCATGTAAATTTTGTCCTAAACTCAAATATCAACTCATAAAAATTTAAAATAAATCACAACTATGGAAAACACACTATGGCCGAAACATCCATAAGATTTTTCCCTTGATTTTTGTCGCACTTCTTCTAATTTCAAAACTCATGATCAAACCAAATTTTTGCAACAAATATCTTCCTATCCTAAGTTTAAAAACATACTTAAAACATCCAACAAGAACATACTAATCATCAACCCAAAACTTTTTAGTAAAAAAATCCAAACTTTTTAACTAAAAGCAAACCCTTGAATCTAAAGTTTTGATCTTATTCAAAACATCTCCAAGAATTCCAAAAATATCAAATCTTACTTCTAACATATTCATAACATCATCCTAAGATCAACCATGCTTTAAATGATAAAAAAAAAGTCACCAAAAATCATAAAATAACACTAGGAGTTTTTGGTTTTACCCTTAGTCCAAAAACATAAACTTTTCTCTCAACTAACTTTGATCAATCTCTTGAACCATGGCTTAAAGACATGTGATCTTCAAAATAAAAAATTACATGGCTTGCAAAATGTGTCATAAAGAAGATCCAACCATCAAACTTAAAATCACATGTCTAAAACTCAATAAAACATTGATCTAACCCAAAAACATCAAATCTTAGGCCTAACCGAAAACTTTGCATAGAAAAATCATATCTTTAAAAATAATACTAAATATCTTCAAAATAACATCCTAACATGTATATAATAGGCTTAGGATCATCACATAAAAAGACCAAAGCCTTTGGAATAAGATTAAACCACGAAATATTCAAACTTTCTCAAAACAAAAACTGTTTTTCTACTTCCAATTTTCAAGTTTCTAGATCTATGGAAATCTATCATCAAAAGCTTTAGTCATGCAATAAATGTAACGCTCCGTCCCTGAGAGTCTGGAGAGTTAACTCATATTATCTGATAATCAACTCCAACGTTACTAATACCCTTCCAAAAGCTTCAAGTCAAACGTAAGCACTTTAAATTTAATTAACCACACATACTCGTATATAAAATCCTCAATACAGTAACCCCAAAAATTACCAACTTCTCTACATATCACTTAAACTCACATTTCAACAATATAATTATAAAAAATCACCAATACTCATCGAAAACTTTCTATTCTTAATCCATTATTCCTAAGTCATCTCACCCAATTCTTAATAGCTTGATCCTCAGCTGAAATATCCAAAAATCATCAGAAAATATTGGAGATAAGAGGGGGTGAGTTACCAACAACTCAGTAAGCAGAGAACATATACTAATATGTAAACATAAGCATTTACAGATTTCAGAATGCAGAACAAAACACTTTATTTTTAGAATGTAGAGTCAGAACATGTTATAAAAATATCAGAGCGAAAGTTAAAAAATAATCTTATTCAAATTCTTTTGGCATAGCATAACTGACCACCATCGTACCAGAGCATCATATCGCATCAGAGACCATGTTTAACCCCCGTGGTAGGGTTGTGCAAACCCCAGTACCTAACCGAGCAGAAACAGAATGTGAATCTTCCCCTTATTTATTCTCGGAGCCCCGAGTGTGCACACAGGAAAAACCACCAGAAAACCACTTTGTTTCCGAAGTGGGTGCACCAGAAACAGAACAGTTGGTACCAACCCAAACAGAAGCCACTATTAGCACCCGTGGTAGGTCAAATAGGTCACCATCCACAAACCACATCCCGATTCAGAATGTCATGCCAAAAGTTTTCAGAAATCACATCATATCAGAATACGGAACACCTTCAGAACAGAACAGAGTTTTCAGAAATCATATCATATCAGAGTACAGAACATCTTCAGAACATAACAGAGTTTTCAGAAATCACATAACATAATTTTATGCACAAACTTTCATATTCGCTCTCTTTTTCACAGTTTAGAAATAAAATGCAAAATAGCTCATGTCTATACCAGTCATGCCAGAAAAGACTTTATTCTTAAACAGAATCTCATGAGTAATGCAGAACAAATAACTGAGGTAGTTCAAATATATTTTCATAACAAAACATGTTTATTTTCAAAAATCAACCTCAGTCCATTTTATTTTTATGCAAATCTAGCATAGGAACCCCGCTTACCTGGACAACTTAGCTTTTCAGAATTTTCCTCAAAAAATGTCGAGTCGACTATAAATCATCACCTATAAAAAATAATCACATAATTTCCATAATTTTCCAATCAATCACAGATTTTGATATTTAAGCCTAAGCTTCTTAAATAACCTATTTTAATTCCTAAAAACTTAAAACGTTCATAATCCCAAAATATATCATCACTCTGTAAAATCACTAATATCCACCATAACTCACATCAAACACAAAACACCAATATTTAAATCCGAAATAGCCAACAAATTTCGTAGCATAAACCAATCACACAAACAACTCTATCATCCAATCCAACCGACCCCCTTACTCCTCGGACTTAGTCCGGCACAACCAATTAACAGTTTAAACACAATGTAATGTGTTAGTGCAAAAATACATTAAATTCACGAGAATTCTTTGAAAAATACTTACAGCGCTATATAATAATTTCCAGAGGATCACGGAGGTGCAAGAAGTGGAAATGCAGCTGCAGAGCAAAATGCACTATGGCCGTGGGTCACAGATACCCACTTTTCAACGGGTGCAAACGAAGACCCGAGATTGATAGGGTAGGGCCTAGTGATGTCGGTGAAGCTAGTGGTAGTAGTGGTTGGCCGTGAGTGGCGGCGCAAAGGGTGGTTGTAGTGCAAAAATACCCAAAACAAAATATTGATGGTGGGGCTTCACCGGTGATAGATCGGAGGTGGGGTTGGGTCCATTGGATTGCTAGGAGGTCGAGGATGATGTGGTGAGAAGATGGCGGCCAATGTTGGTGCGACGGCAGCGCGCGAGCACAAGAGGTGCCGCGGCTTCTTGTGGCACATGGGGGCTAACGGCGGCGCGGTTGGGGCTGAAATCAAAGGGTGGTGGTCGCCGGCGGCTGGGGGAGCTGGGGAGCTGGGCGGTGTCGCTCACGGTGGTGCGACGTGGCGGGGCTGGGTGGACTAAGAATGACGCACGGGAGAGAAGGAGGGGGCTGGGATGCGCGGGAAGGAAGCCAGGAAAAGAAAAAGAAAAGAAAGAAAAGAAAGGAAGAAAAGAAAAAGGAAGGAAAAATAAAAGAGGAAAGAGAAAATGTAGAGAAAGAAATGAGGTCCAATCCTCACATCTTGGGTCACAAAAATGATCTAATAGAAACGACTTTAAAACAGTAAGTGAAATAAAATAATTCAAACCTAATGATTAAAATGAAAATAAATAATTAAACCCAATAATAAGTTAATTTAATTCGAGAAGAAATTTAAACATGTAACAATAATTAATTTAAGGAAAGCAGTTCAAAAATAATTTTCGTAAACCAAAAATCATAAAATATTCCAATTAAAAATCTAATAATTTTAAAACAAGAGAATAAATTCTGAATCATTAAAAATAATTCTTCCATTAAAAATACACTAAAACACGGGGTGTTACAATAAAACCCCAATGAACATTCATAAATACATGCTAAAACACACCATTAAATTTTCGGACTAAGATATGTCATTAGCTTGGTCAAAATTTTCAAAACATAACATACTCTCCAGTTTCACGCTTAGAATAACCTTTCCATGGTTAAGAATACTTTGGATCGACCACTGAGCATGGAATGAGAGTAATAATATATCCATGAAAACTAAACTCAAAGAAGAACAACTTTTATGAATGAGTCATTGTGCAAAAAAATCGTGAAATCTGTCCGAGAGAGCTCTTTTGAGTTTCTCTCTAAGAACGGGGTGAATAAGTGATGAAATAGAGTGAAATGTGTCCTGCACGACTTCAGACTTTTGGAGGGGGAAGTTATGGGCTTGAATGACCCTTGATTGAATGTGGCTATGTAACATAAAGTGGAGAATAGTAAGGGGCAAGAACTGCCTACAGTAGCTGCGAGGTATGGAGGTTGATGAGGTGGACTTCTCCTTCACATCAAGACACTATTGGGTGTAGCCAAGGGCAGTGGATGGCCTGCCATGTGAGGGAGGAAACTTCTTCAAGAATTTTTGCCAAGGTGGCCAAATTCGTGGGCCTCAACTAAGTAGGCTTCAATTTGGGGTTTGGTTAGGGTTTGGGATGCTATTAAGCCCAAATCAATTTTTTCTTGGTCCAATAAAATTTGCAAGGTTTAAAATGCCATAGTTGGATAATGATGTCATAACAAGGATTTGATTAATTAATAGCATGTGAAAGTGATTTAATCAAGTGATTAAACACAATGCTAGAAATCGGATTAAAAAGGGTTTGGAGGCCAACTTTAGGGTTTGGAAAACCATTTAGGGTTTCGTTTTCAACCAAGTTTTTGGGATATCAATTGTATCCCAACCATTTAGTGTTTCGCTAGAATTGAAACCCTCTTTGGTCTAGCACAATTTGGTTGATTAGATGAAACAAAGTTTTGCTTAGGTGGCATGATCTCACACCTTGTCTTCCTTCACAAATCCATCCAATGGTTCCTCATGGTGCCAAGTGTCTAATACCATTCACTATGTGTGGCTAAGATCTTGCCAAGTGTCCAAATAAAACTTCTCTAATTGAATTTTGACATTCCACATTGTGATTTTGAAAACACTGCAATTGGTGAGCTTATCCAGGTTACTATTCACTTAAAAAAAAAAACATAATAAACTTAGTATTGGAAAAAATCTTAAATATTCATATTAACCTACAGTGAAAATCATTTACCGAAATTTAACCCCAAAATGCCCCTAAAAATAATTTCGTAGTTTTGAACAGGTGTTACATCCAAAATTATGAAAATGAGTTATTGCGCCATAAAATCCTAAATAATCAATTGAATCAAATGGCGTAGACCATAACATACATTGACACTTCTAACTATCGCAAATAATTAAACTCATATTTCTAGCATCATAGTGAGTGATAACACTTACTATGTTGACAGACTAAAACTTGTGCGAAAGGTAGATTCGTAAAAACTTATGGGATTTTCACGAGTTTCCTAAAGTCAATAGAAATTCCACCAATAAATTTCTAGCTGTCAGTTACACGTTTGGGGGGGGGGAAGAATCCACTATAATATGCTTGTTTTATAGTCTTACATCCTCAGTGTACAATGGAAATCAAAATCAATCTTCCAGTGAAGAAGCTATCATTGGAGCTCCAGTTGCGAGGTTGAAAAAGCTGAAGAAGATGTCGAAGTAGCAGTCTGTCCCCAAACTCGTCTGGCCCCCTCCCTTTATCCTCAGCCCCTTGCCTCTTTACATCACATCCTCTCTCTTTTATGCCACATCTCATCTTTTTCCTCCTGATACTTTTTGTTTCTCAACCTTTTGTCCTCTCAGTCCTTCTCTCTTTCTTTCCTCCTAATGAGTCCTTCCATCTTTGACAACGCTTGAAGACCCATTATGGGCTTGAGATATTTCATCACCTCCAAGAATAGGTATTAAAATGATGATAATAATGATGGAGAAGAGAATTACAAAACGTGGTGCAATGTAACGTGCAACTACACAAGTAATCTCCACACTTAAGGGTGGGCAGCAGGGCCCCGTACCTTGCTACCCTGCCCTTGTTCACCTCGCAAGGAGATCTAAGGCCTACTCGGGGCTGGGGCCTGAATGAAAAGGGGGCCCCGCCCCCGCTCTGTTCCACATATATAAAAAATGTGTTTTTTTTATATTTATATATATAAATAAATATATTGTATATAAATATATACAATTTATTAAAAACTTGAAATTGTATTCAAGTTATTGGATTGTCTTGGCCTCCTAGGCCCCTTTATATATAAGGCCAAGGCAATATAATTCCCTCTCCCCGGTTACCGGGGGGCGGACCGGACTCATTAACAATTGCATGTGTTTTTTATTTATTTTGTATCAGGTTGTGAAATTCTTAACCAAGAAAGATGTTTGAAGAATGATAATGTTTGCCTTCCTCCTAGAAAAGTTCTTCTGACCCTGTTTGAATTCAGAATTGAGTTGAGATGGTTTGTGAATAGCAGAATAAATATTGTTAGAATATTATTTTTTAATATTATTATTGTTTTGGGATTTGAAAAAGTGAATAATTTATTTTGTTTTATTTGAAAATTTAGAAACATTGTAATGATTAGATGAGATGAGTTGAAATGAGTTTCGAATCCAAACAAGTCTTAATAATCGAGCCCTTAGATAATGGGTCTTCATTATTTGAGTTGGTTTTCCACAAAGAGGGACTATAATTTGGGAAAGTATTATATAGTTGAATGATGTGACATTAACTGCATCAATCTTTCGACTATTAATGTCAATGAGCGGAAGATGATCGATCTATGAGTACTATAATTAATGTCACATGATGTCAATGATCATGTTAATGTCGCATCATAACTTGTTTTAGGCTATAGTCATTATTTGCCACAACAGTACTATAATCACCGAAAAACATTGTTTTGGTTGTTAAGGTTCCATCAAACATGTGGCAAGCAATGTTGCGAAAATTGCTTATTTATGATGAAAAATGGGCATTCGACGCTAATACACATGAAAGAAATATAAATTTTCCCTTATCATAAAAATAAATTCCATTAAAGCTATGATGTATGGCTGTCTATACATTTAGATTTCCGTACAAGCCTATATGGTGTATTTCTTGATCTTCTTTTTCCTAATTAAGATACATTCATTCCTCAGTAATAAGAAGTTATGATCCCCTCCGATGCAATTTGGATGACTATCCAATAAACTAATTATTTGTTTAAAATACGAGATTTATGCCAAGAAAATTTAGACAATGATCTTAACATGAGAACACGAACAATATTATATATAAAGTGAACATAATTATTCTTCTTTGGAGTTTTCTCAAGTTCCGAACAGACATGTTTTGTTTTTTAGATCGATGGACATATTGCATAAGATATATATGCATCGCTAGAACACACTCCTAGTTGTTCACACATAAATTATTTATTATCAGGGATACTAAAAGTACTACACATGATATACTTGAGCAAGAAGGCGCGGAGTGAGATGAATTTCGAGTGGTGTTGCTTTAGCCGTGGAAAGTCCAGCTTTCTCAACCATATCTACTAGTTCAGCTGATGGGGTTGAAATGTCAAAAGCATGCAAGAATGTAGCAAGTGTGAGTTGAATCAGTTGCAACCCAAGCGAGATTCCAGGGCAAACTCTTCTACCACTGCCAAATGGTATCAATTCAAAATTCTGACCCCTAACGTTGATATCTTTATGGGTAGTAAGGAATCGTTCTGGACGAAATTCTGTTGGGTCCAGCCACACATGTGGGTCTCGATGGATCTTTGATAGATTAACAATAAGACGTGTGCCTGCTGGGACATGGTAACCAGCCAAAGTACAATCTTCAGTGGACTCGTGCGGCAAAGAAAGTGGGGCTGCAGGGTATAAGCGCATTGTTTCTTTGATGACAGCTTGGAGATAGACTAGGTCTTTTATGTCTGAGTCCTTCACTTGTCTTTCCTTACCAATCTGGAGGTCAAGTTCTTGTTGGACTTGCTTTAGAGCCTCCCGATTGTTAAGAAGTAGAGAGAGAGCCCATGTCAAGGTCACAGTTGTTGTTTCTGTGCCCCCTAAGATAAGGGTCTACAAAAGTGGCAAAGTGTCAATTTCATATGTACATATATGCAGCTTGAGATCATGGACTAGGGTTTCTAAACTTGAATCTTCACAAATTGCTACTTGTAACATACAAAACAAGCAATGTGTGAAACATTGAGCAGAGAGGAGAAATGACACTTTCAAGTGCTAATTAAGCAATTACTAATCCTATTAATGTTACTTTCTTCTCGTGAGGTCCATTTTCTATATATGATGCATACGTACATAATACGAGCGAGTTATAACCTTGAACTGATCCTAGGAATGCCAATGCATATGATAGTAGACATGACTAGTGGATAATTGATTAATCATCTTGGTTAACCAAATAATAATTAATGATCGTACCAGGCAAGTAGCTTTGGTGATTGTATCAGCATCAAAATTGGAAACATCCGTGTTATCTATGACAATGGATAGCATAACATCCATGAAGTCTTGGTGTCCATTGTTCACCTCACTTGAGAGGCTTCGTTGTTTATGTTCTTCTAGCAAACCTTTAAGCACGTGATCTACTTCTCTTGCGATTTTCTTCATGGCCCTCTGGTCCCCAGCCAAGTCCAACCACCTTAGATATGGAAGTGCATCCGAGACCACAAACTTTCCGGCAAACATGAAGAAATCTGTCAATGCCTTCCGGCACTGGAGATCATTTCCTTCATGATCCTCATCCTCGGTGGCAGCACAAGCAAATCGCTTCCCTACAACCATCCTAAACACAGTGTTTAGCATGATGTTGCCGAACCATCTCTTCATCTCTACCAACATGAGCTTCTTGTTATTGACCAAGAGTTGATATGTTTCTTTTATAGCTGTTTTTACCTCCGACTCTCCAATGTGTTTGAACATCTCAAGGCGCTGACTTGAAAAGAATTCAAGTGTGGTTATTTTTCGAACTTGGCGCCAATAAGGACCATAAGGGCTCAAACCGAATAGAGCATAGTTATAGCCCATGAGTTCTGTTGCCACAGATTTTGGACGGCTTGCAAAGATTCTGTCTTTCGTTGTATAACACTCTTTGGCTATCTCTGAATTACTGATCACTATAGCTTTATGCACGCCCAACCTGATGGTGAAGATTGATCCATACTTGTCAGCCATATTACCCAAGGTTATATGGGCAGGTTTTGACCTTGCTAATAGGTGGAGGTGGCCAATCATAGGCCATGCACCACCAGCTTCTGGTGGAAGTGTGCTTTGAGGGGTAGTTTTTTGGGCTGTCCTCTTCCATAATAGAAAGAAGAGAAATAGAAGCAAGCAGGCAAAGATGCTGGCCATGATATAAGTCATATTAAAGGTGCTTGAGTGATATTGAAAGAGCATATATAATTTGGTTTTTGGTTGTGGATAGAGGTTGCAATGAGAAGGGCGCTCGCGCACATATATATAAAATACACATTACTATTTTTATTTTGTCCTTTATCTCACTCTTGGCCCTTGGGAATGCAACTTCTTATTCGGTGCAGATAAACGTGCCGCCCATGATGATTCCAAATTAAGAAATGGCGCGCAAAGTCAAGAATACACAATTCACAACCATTCATCGGAATCTCTCTCTCACGTTTCAGCTTCACGTGCAGTTCAATAATTAATGTCAGCAATTTTCTTGTTCCATACGAATCAAACCCTAAATTCGAATCATTACATTCGTACTAAATTTGATAAAAAAAAAAAAAAATTACTCATGACTCATATATATATATATATATATAGTCTACTTCACACATATGCTTTTATCTTTTTAATCTTTTTATTTTTTCTTTAATAAGTATGTAGTGTAAGTTGGATGATAAGTAAAATAAACTCTTTTGAAGTACTATCTTAACTATATTCATGATTTATAAAGCTCGTGGAGATCCTTTGAACCAATTGGCAACACCTTAGTTTTCTATCAAGCGAAACCAATGATCGAATCTCCCAGTCTCATGTAAAAAAGAAATAAAAAAAAATCATTTGATAATTATTGTTGAACTAGAAAAAGACAATATAAGAATACGGCGAATCAATCAATCAATTAAATAATAAATTTGTGATTTTACGGTTTTCATAAAAATATTTAAGAAATTTTGGACAAATTTTGTAAGTATGAATGATGAGGTGTAAGCGAAATCCTATATATATATAGTGCAAAGAATGAAATCATAAGCACGACTACTGATCATGCTCTTTTTTATTTTTTGGTTTTGTTCTTTAATAAGATCACATACTCCACCGGTTTTGATGAAATAAGAAAAACTGCAAACACTCAATTCCTTACGGGGTTCTGGATTTTTATGATTGAAAAGATATGGGATAAGTTCAACATGACTTAGAAAGGGTCTCTTTTTACAACTGTACTGAGGTTGAGTGAGTGAAACTAGGGTCTCTCTCACTACAACAAAAATGTCATTTAGTGACGCTTTGGAATTGGTGGCAGTCTCCAAACTGTCACAAAAAACCAATTTTTGTGACGATTTATACAAACCGTCACTAAATCCAGATGAGAATTCAACTGACGTTTGAATGTTGGCAAATGTATGTTCAAACGTCATATGGACATTCAAACATTAAAGATATTTACGTGCGAACATAATTTTTTTGGCACCAACGTTCGAACATTAGTTAGTGACGTTTGAATGTTAGTGAGTGACGTTCGAACGTTATGGAGCGACATTCAAACGTTAGTGAGTGACGTTCAAACGTTGGATGGAGTATTTGGTAAATATAACTATAATCTAAATTTTATGCAGTTTTTAAATAAAATATTGCATACTTTGTGAACAATTATTACAAATTTAAAAGGATTGAAATTTGAAGTGCAATGATTTAATATTAAAATTGGATCAGCTAACATGAAAGAAAATTAAGAATTGAAATTCAAAACAATAGATACATTAAATAATATTAACAATACATATTTTGTAAACAAAATACAAAAGATAATAACATTTTGTAAACAACACTCAGTAGGTCATGTTGTTCACAAATGTATGAAACTCCTCTTTTAGTGTCTCAAGCTTCTGATTTAGGACATCGACACGATGGGCAATCTGTGCAACAGTTTGCTGTACATGCGTGATCTGTCTATCGATCTGTCAGTCCATATGCATCGTCATCTCTGAGATGATTGCACCAACCCAAGCTGGCTAGACATCCCCTGCAGATGCACCCATTGGCTGCTAACCAGTACTTCCAATCTGGGGAGCAACATTGGGCCCAAACTGGGTTGGTGGAACAAAATCTAGTACAGGGCCAAGCTGACGTCGAACAGACCCTTTGCCTTGTCCAATGCTCTGACAATGTGTGATCATGTTGAGGGGGCTCATCTAGTCTGCCACCCACTCCTTCACCTAGAGTGGCACTCTCCGAGCCAATAATAGCCGGCTCAGGAGGACTACATATGGGAGGTTGTCCATCGAGATGATACTTGCCTCGTAACGGATCCTCTAAAAAATCCACCGTGGCAAGTCGACCGGCTCTCCATGTGCAACGTGTATCAGGAATTGCACGTGAGCCCCATTGAACATGGTCTTATGTGCCACAAGATCTAGATTGTTTGCAATAATAAGTTGCAACTTGCGGAAGAAAGGCATCAACTGATTCTGGTAAAAGGAGTTCATCTTCTCCAACTGCTCCCGATCTCTGCCAGTGGGGATGTAGAAGTCCTTATCTCAGTCGTCAACATGAAGCTTGTGTGCAGTATCCTCGACCTCAACTGGGCCAGTATATGATGCAGATGTGCCTGCATCTGTGAGGCCTGCACTTGCAGATGCTCTAGGGTCTGTGTCCCCGTGCTGAGGAGCTATTGTGTCTCTAGCCTGAGCAACTGGTATAATCTCACCCGTCTCAGCTACCCGACAGATCCCAAGCAGGTTGGCGATAACATCCGCCGATACCTCAAACTGTACACCGCATACAATCACTGTGTGGGAGGATGTGCCTTGAGGCATAAAGCACATCTCCATGTTAAACTCCCGGACTATTGAAGGGTAAATCTTCCCCCTCAACGAGCACATCTGGACCCATCCTCTCTTCACGAACACGTCTCTTAGCGGCTTCTACTCCCATGTTAGCTCATCAAACTAGTTAATTAATACTTCTCGTTCGGCCATGACTGTTCGGGCCCCAAGTTGAGCAGTGTTTGGGTTGGCTCCGTCCTGGCCCTATTTCCTTGTTGTTAATAGATGAGCTATATCCTAGATTAATAAGAACAAAACGTTAGAACATAGATATAAATATTTTGTAATAAAATTAATACTATTACCGCCAACGTTTGAACGTTTAGACATACACATTCGAATGTTATCAGTAAAGTTTGAATGTATAAGACAACGCGTTCGAACGGGACTATCAAACACTAAAACGTTAGAACGTGATTACGTTTAAACGTTCAAACGTGATGAAAATTGATCCACGTACGAACAAGGGGAATGTTATGTTCTAACATTTCCTACTTAAACGTTCGGATGTAAATGCATTGTTTGGAACTAAAATATTAACGTTCATACGTATTCTACCACATTCGAAACTCATTGGTTAACGTTCGAACGTATTCTACCACGTTCGAATGTGATGGTAATGTTTGAATGTGGTCTCAGAACTTTCGAACATATATAAATTCCACGTTTGAATGTCAATGACCACTTGAAACTTAATGGTTGTTAACGTTCGAACGTTACTTATGACACAGAAATGGCTGAGTCGACTCAGCCATTCCCAAAATAGAAAAATACACAACATTTGGACAAAAGCCACCGTAGAAATGAAGTATAGACTTCAAAAAATGTTTCTACAGTGGCCATTTGACCATTAGCAACCCATGGTGGCCAAAAAATCAAGCTAAAGTTCCGGCCACCAATGGGAATCGAAACTCCCCTAAAACTACTTATTTTACGCTTCAAATGAGTTAAAGAGAATGACCTACCTCTTTTGTGACGGTTGTGGTGGTCTTTGACGACGTCGGTGAAAGAGGAGGACGACAGAGGCGACGGAAATCGAACGTTTGAAATGACAGAATGGCCAAATCGTGATTATACCGTTGCCTTTTCTACACATAACGTTCGTGTTGACGCTCGAATGTAGAATTTTTTGTTTCAAACGTATTATGTATACGTTTGAACGTTTAAGTGAGAAATTCGAATGTAGCCATGAGTATTGACTATTTTTTTTTTCTACTTAAATCATAGGGATAATATTATACATAAATAATATCTATTACTAGGGCTACAAACGAACAGAGCTACTCGTGAACAGTTTGAGCTCAACTCGTATAAACTTGATTCGAATTCGGTTCATTAAATAAATGAGTTGTTCGCTTCCACTAATATTGGTTCGAATATTAGTCGAGTTAAACTCGTATAATCTCGACTTGATTCGGTTTAGGCTCATGAACAATATTCATATATATTCGGTTCGACTCGTTGCTCGTCACAATACTCATAATACTTCTATATATATATATATATATATATATATACTCTTACGTATATTCTTAGAATCTTACACATATTCTTTTATTGTATATATTTTATGTGTTATATGTATTGTTTTTTCTACATAATATAAGTAATATATTTTGTTACTTTATGTATAATAAGGTGATTATGTTGCCGAACCATCTCTTCCCTACAACCATCCTAAACACAGTGTTTAGAATGATGTTGCCGACATTAGCTTTTTGTTATTGACCAAGAGTTGATATGTTTCTTTTATAGTTGTTTGTGTTTGAACATCTCAAGGCGTTGATTTGAAAAGAATTCAAGTGTGGTTATTTTTCGAACTTGGCATCAATAGGGACCATAGGGGCTCAAACCGAATAGAGCATAGTTATAGCCCATGAGTTCTGCTACCACAGATTTTGGGGTTGGCAAAGACTTTGTAGTGAAACACTCTTTGGCTATGTCTGAATTACTGATCACTATAGCTTTATGCACGCCCAACCTGATGGTGAAGATTGATCCACACTTGTCAGCCATATTACCCAAGGTTATATGGGCAGGTTTTCACCATGCTAATAGGTGGAGGTGGCCAATCATAGGCCATGCACCACCAGCTTCAGGTGGAAGTGTGCTTTGAGGTGTAGTTTTTTGGGCTGCCCTCTTCCATAATAGAAAGAAGAGAAATAGAAGCAAGCAAGCAAAGATGTTGGTCATGATAAAAGTCATATTAAAGGTACTTGAGTGATATTGAAAGAGCATATATACTTTGGTTTTTGACTCTGGATAGAGCTTGCGATGAGAAGGACGCGTGCGCACTATATATATATATATATTAAAAAGACAGTGAAATTCGAAGAGTGAAGCAAATAGAGGACCAGATTACTGGATAGGACAAGATAACTGGAAATATCAAAGTATGAAAATAAGAGTACGCATAGTTAATAAGAGCAGGCGGTAAAACCGACCATATGCATGTATGCAAAATACAGAAAATAAATAGATGCAAAAATAACAATTTACATTGAAATATAACCTTAATAAAATTACAAGCTTAAAATTACAAGATGAACTTACAGAAAACTAGGTGGAAAGGGGTAGGAGATATGTGGAAGAAGAGAAGGAAGTTGAATTCAAGAAGAAGGAAGGTCTTAAAATTAAGCCTGTCTTCCTCATTGACAAGGCTATCCTTTTATAGATGAAGGAGTTCTTGGTTATAGTTATTAAAGTGAAATAGTAATGGAATAAAGCTATGAGTGAACAGTAGTAGTTACTGTTTATTCACATGAAAGTAGAATCACCATTATGTCTTCAGTATTGATTACGGGGGCATCTCCTTTCGGCATAAAGTGATTGGAATATGACAAAGGGGCTAGTCAGTCTTTAGGACGGCAGCTTTTATTCTTTGCCTTGTAGTGTCGGCAGATCAATCATCATCGGATAACCTTGGGGTTCCTTCAGAATCATGTCCGAAAATATTTTTGTAGGCAACAGCTACTGAAGTTTCGGATGATACTTCTGATTTTTCTTCATCAGAGTTATCATTCTCAGAAAACTTCGTTATTAGGTGGATTAAATCTTTTTTAGTAAGACTATCTAGGAGATTATTCTTCTTTTTAGTCTTTGAAGATTTGGATTCTGTAGAGGCAGTAAAAGCAATTGTCTTTCCTTTTTGCGAGGCAGTTGGTGAAGTAGGGGCCTGGATTTGGGGATATCCAGTTTAAACAAGAGAACCATAAGTATTTGCAGGAAATTCCTCTTTGTTCTACAAATCTGGAGCAATCTTGGGGAAGTCTCGTATCACATAGTCAACTATGTTTTGGGTATAGGGGAACCTATCCCAACACTTTGTGAAGTAGTATTGAACTAAAATATCGCCATGTCTTTCATAGTTCTATTTAATGATCTAGGGGAGATTATACCATTTACACAAATGGAGACAATAAGGAAATTTGGCCATATGTTTGTCCAATTTAGAAACCACAGCATTGGTAAAGCATTTAAATGCTCTTATGAGCTCGTCAGGAAAATATGGCCAAAGCCATACTTCCTCTTTGGATTTTTAATTGGGTTATTTTTATGATTTTTAATTGGTGAAAATTAATTTTTAAGTGCTTTCTTAATATTTATCTATTGTTGTGCATTTAAATTACTTTTCATATTTAATTAATTACTGTGGGATTTAATTATTTCAATTTGACTTTACCATTACGTTTAAATTATTTTATTTAACATGTGGTTTCGAAATCGTTTCCGTTGGATCTTTTTTGTGACCCAAATTATGAGGATTGGACCTCATTTCTTTTCCTTCTATTTTTTCTTTCCTCCTTTTCTCTTCTCTTTCTTTTCTTTTCTTCCTTATTTCTCCTTCGGCCCTATCTCCCACGCGAACTGCTCCCCCTCCCTCTCTCCATCTGTTTCCTTCTTTACCACCCAGTGCCGCCATGAGCCGGCGGTGGCCGTCCCCACCCAGCCCGTTAGCTTCCCCAACCGCTGGCGACCCTACCCCACCAACCTTAGCTCCATTCGCGCCGCCGTTTGCCACCACAAGCCCATTGAAGCCGCGGCATTCTTTCCGCCGCTGCGCCGCCGTCGCACCACCATTGGCCACCATCTTCACACCACTTCATCCTCGACCTCTTGGCAACCCATTGGACCCAACCCCAGCTCTGATCCGTCACCTGTGAAGCACATCCAACGTTATTTCCGTTTTGGATATTTTTGGCCTTAAACCACCCCTTGTGCCGCCACCCACGGCCAACCACCACCACCACTAGCTTCACCGACCTCCCTAGGCCCTACTCTATCATTTTTGGGTCTTCGTTTGCCTCCGTTGAAAAGTGGGTATCTGTGACCCATGGCCACAATATATTTTACACTGTTCTGTAGCAGTTTTTCCACTTCTTGCAGCTTCGTGATCCTCCAGAAATTGCTATATAGCACTGCAAGTATTTTTCAAAGAATTCTTGTGAATTTAATGTATTTTTGCACTAACGCATTTCACTGTATTTGGTTGAGCATGCCGGACTGAGTCCGAGGAGTACGGGGGTCGGATGGATTGTTGATTGGAGTTGTTTGGTTGGATTTGATTGGGTTGGTTATTGATGGTTGTTGATTAGTGTCGGTACATGTACATTTCATGATATCATGCATGATCATGTTTGTAAAGAAAACTGGGTTTTCGTGTATTGTATTCATATTCATGTGTTTATGAAAACTGGGTTTTCATGTGAGAATGGAATTTGAGTGCGTGCGTATCACGACCCCAAGCCGAGATGGAGTATTATCTCTGTAGAGCTCCTCTAGTTACTCGGGAGCGGAATATATTGAGTAACGTCCCCTGGATTGTCGCTGGGCGACAATAGGATCGGACGAGAGATTCGTGCCGACTCCGTGGTCCTTCTGTTGGCGGGGACAAGAGGATGTCTGGCCATGAATGCGCTGGGCGCGGAACTGGGCATCGCTTGTTGCGTAGTGGGTGCTCGGCCATGAACGCGCTGGGCGCGGAACTGGGCATTTTTACGAAGCCAGGACGTGCGGATGGTCTCTAGGGGAGGCCATGGTGCGTATGGTAATAACGGATTAATTGGCTATTTTCAGGGAAAATAGTGTGTGTTGGATTTTGTGTAAATCATTTTCTAGGAAAATGTTTTACGGATATTTTGGGCCAAATGAGATTTTGGCGTGTGTTGGAAAATTATCATTTTCGGAGAAAATGATGTTTTGAGGAAAATGCATATTTCATCATATGCATGCATGTTAGTTGCATTAAATGTATTTTATTCCTGAGGATTATTTGGGTTATACTTACCTACGGTACCATGTTTGGTAACGCAAACTTTGATACAGATGAAGATGAGAGTGAGCCTGAGGAGTCGGCTCTGCCTGAGGAGTGATTTGGGATCACTCATTTGTATTTTGGGACATGTGTTAAACTTTATTTTGGGGTGACTGTATAACTTTTTAAACCCTTTTACTGATATTTAAATTCTGGTACTTAGTAGACTTAATTATCCGCTGCGTTGTTATTGTACACTGTCGCATGTACACACACTTGGCACTTTCGTTGGGATGCATGACCATGTTGTCATCATCCTAGCATCTCGATTCATGTGCTTCCTTACATGGGGGTCGGGGGAGCCACAGGTGGTATCAGAGCAGTTCGGCTCTGGGTAAAACCACATGTCCAATAGGTGCAGTACCAGAAAGTTTTAAAAATTGTGATTTGAAATTATTTAATTTAAAGTATGTGGTTTTTAATGGTTTTAATTAGTTTATTGTATACTAATTGTTTGTTATGTATTTTATTGCTTTATTTTATGGTAAGTTATTTTATTGTTTTAATTATTTTATTCTACTTCATTGGTTTTATTCATTTTGTCGTATGTTATTTTATTTGTGAAATTTTATTTTATTTTGTTTTGTTTTGTTCGAAATTGAAATGCGAGTTATGGGTTGTGCTATGACAGGAAGATGGCACGACTGAGAAGGCCATTGTTAGGCTTAAACATTTGGTGTAGTAGGCCTGAACTCTTGGTGATTAGTTTGTTTTAATATCGAGGCTCGAACATCATGGTCAGGGTGAACTCTTTGGAGTAGGAACTCAAGTTGCTACTAAGGAAGGGAATAGTTTTAAATTGCTTAGGATAATTAAGGTCTTAGGTTCCGTAGAATTTATGTAGTGAGTTTTTGGGTAGGAGGTTGTAAGTTCAACGTATCTTAAGGTTAGATTTATGAGAAGTTTATCTAAGGTTTGAGGCTTCATAGTTTTTAGGAAATAAGGTTATGGGATTAAGCTGGTAGGTTCAACAAGCAATTGGGGGATTACTTAGATTAGAAGTTTTCGATCTTGTCGACCTTGATAAGCAATTTGATAACATTTGGAGTTTTAGAATTTACAAGTTTTATAAGGTGAATGTTTTAGATTTAAGGATGTCGATCTTGAGGATTTCGGGAAATGATTTTTATCTGGGTTAAGGTTTTAGAATTGTAGAACTGAAGGGCTGAATTAAAATAGGATGATGAGGGTTGAGTTACTAGTATGAGAATTTTTTCAGGAGAGAATTTTTTTGGAGATGGAAGGTAATGATCTAGTTTGTGTTTTTTCTGGGGATTGAAGATGTTGATCTAGTTCGGTTAATAATTGTTTGTAGCTCGAGGTTACAGTGACAAGTTGACGATTTAATCCATATCAATTTTAAGGATAATAGATGGTGCAGATTTAGGAAATGATTCTTGTTGATTTCAAGGATATAGGTCTAGTGATGGAAATGGTAATGATGATCACTTGCACGTTTGGAGGATTATTGGTTTTGGCTAAGGGTGCATGAGATCGATGCATAGTAGTGGTGAGTGTTTATGGATTTCGGAGAGTGCAAGTCTTAGTCTCAGTTTTTGGCTTGGAAGAAGTGGCTTGGGTAGGTTTTCATTCATGCATTCATCACTCGTACATACTATTACGTGCATGCATACGTGTCATACGTGCATTCATTTGAAAACGTCATTGGACGGAGTTTTTCTCTTTTAAACATGGGCATCCTTTTCGTAAAACGTTTCTCCCGTCAGTGCCTTCATTTCTTCAAGAGTTCGTGCATACGTGCATTCTTACATACATGCATACATCCATTCATTCTTATCACTTTCATAGGCCAGTACACATTGTTACGCCCCGTGAGTTCGGGTTAGCGATCTTCCTTTGGACCAGGATTCTGCCCGTGCCCACGGGTTGAGAATCCCTTTCATAGGGGGCAGCACTGGGTGCACTTCCAGTACTACTTACCCGGCATTGCAATCTGCCCATTCATTGGTACCCTTTTCATTCATTCATGTGGCCGTTACGTATCTTCATACATTCATGCTTTCATTTCTTTCTTTCTTGCTTTTCATTCATTCGTTCATGTCAGCTCTAGAGAGCTGGAGCTTTCATTCACTTCATTCTTTCATTTAACAGTCCTTTCCTGAGGAAACATTTCTTTTCATAAGAAAACATTTCTTTTCATGGATAAACATAGTTTGGGGCGTAAGCCCAAAAGTGGTCTTTTCCTTTTTCCGTTCATTTCAGTCCTATCCTTTCTTTAACAGTTCGTTCGTGAAAACATCATTTAAGAACATACATGGGCTTAAACGTCAGTTTTCGTGGCATCCATAAGCGTCACCTTGAACGTCGTCAATCATGGCATCCATGAGCATCACCTCGAAGCACACATGAGAGCGTCAGTTCGTAGGATCCATAAAAGCATCAGTTGTCATGCCTTTCATGCATTTTAATCAGTTTATAGATTTTATTAGAAAATACATACAATAGATACAGCGTATAGTCATCCATTCACATGCGTACAATTAATACTTTGGTTGCGTAAACAGGGGCTGCCAAGGAGGGGCCGTACATACTTATACCTTTGAACAAATAGCATTTTCTTTCGTAAAACGTCTTTCATCTTTTCTTAAAGTGTCATAAAGAAAAAGCTTTCGTTTTCATTTTTTTTTATCTTATAAAGACTCTAGAAGAGTATGAACGTTAACACTTACCTGGACTCCATGCTATTTGCATGTCATGCAGTCCATTCATGTGCTTGTCAGATGGCAACCTACATGCATACACATACCTTAGCGTCATTTTCTATCTAATGCATAAGCAACTTAAACTAGAAATAGAGCTTCGCTATACTAGGAACACTCTCCTTCTATCCCATGCACTTACGTGCCCTTTACTATGCTAAACCCTTCGGGGACTACTTACGGTCACCACATCTTCCAACTCAAAGTCTTGTCTCGAGTGCTCATCCACTAAAGTGAACCCATGATTCACCTTAGAATTAAGACACTAAGACATTCGTCTTACTCTTCTTATTGAACTCATCTCGATGCATGACTCAGACCGACTAAGTCACGCATCCCAATCCTAGACAATACATCCGTCACTATCTTCATGCACCTTAGCCCATACTAATCCTCATTCTCATCCGTACAAGCCACACAGCTCTAAGCCAACTCCGAGGCTTAAGCACTGTGTAACTGTACTAATGACAGATCACCTGTTACATATGGTGAATCCGTCCGCCACATGTGTCTAACCAGATTACACATGTACCTTACCCATTTATCACCTAAGATCAACATATGACACATTGATCACCTGCTTGTATAAACAAGCACCATACTCCGTAATCAATCTTCTCTTAACCCAGCTAGCATGACTCTTCATGCTACCCGTCCCTTTTGACAGTTCATCCCAACACTTAACACAACAAGACTCCATTCACAACTACGCCTTATGTCACATCATATAGCTCGAGATTGCTCCAAAGCTACACTGTGACCTTGTCGTGTTACCCAACATTCTACTATGCCAACTTCTAACTCATCACGAGTACGATTCCTCATGTACTCCCGTCACATCGTGACATCTCGTCACGTTCCCATTACGCCATTTCTACACTCTAACACTTCACCCATCATAAGCATGACTGCCAATAACCACGTCACTTCGTGACGTTGCCCAATCATTCTTCCTCTGCGTACTCTTACACTTGTTCCGTTACTTCGTCCATCACAAGCACGACTGTCAATTGTCATGTCACTTCATGACATTCCTCAGTTATGCTTCCGTTGCGCACTCTTATACTTATTCTGCTACTTCACGCATACTCCTAGCCATAAGTCCATCACAGTGACACATGCCACCTCAGACTACAGGCTACGCTATAACTACTTCAGGACACTGTTCCACAGTTCCCAACACTACCCATCATGTTCCACGCCCATCAATCACTTAACCATCCTTATCCCTACGACATGCCACACGGAGTGTCGCTGCCACATGGAATACGCTCCACGTATACTCCCTTCACATACACCACATCACCACTATGGCATACCTGCCATATGGTGCATCATTATACGACATGGAGTACACTCCTCGTGTACTCCCTTCACATAAGCCACATCACCACTATGGCATACCCGCCATATGGTGTATCACTATACCACATGGAGTACACTCATCGTGTACTCCCTTCATACACACTATGCCACATTATCATTATGGCATACTCGTCATATGGTACATCACTCTACCACATGGAGTACACTTCACATGTACTCCCTTCATGCACACTACGCCACATCACCATTATGGCATACCTGCCATATGGTGCATCACTCCACCACATGGAGTACACTCCATGTGTACTCCATTCACACGCACTACGCCATATCACCTCTATGGCGTACATGCCATATGGTGCATTAATCCACCACATGGAGTACATTCTGCATGTACTCCCCTCATACTCACTAAACCGCATCACCATTATGGCATACTCGCCATATGGTGCACCAGTCTACCGCATGGAGTACACTCCACGTGTACTCCCTTTACATATGCCACATCACCATTATTGCATATCCGCCACATAGTGTACCACTCCGCCACATGGAATACACTCCACTCGTACTCATCCCATTCCACAATACGCCAGGAGGGTATATTTTACATATACTCTCATCGTCTCACATTATGCCACACAAAAAGTACACCCAGCATGTACTATTCCCATTCCACCTGCCACGTCACCAATACAACACAACCCACAACACAACACAACACACTAAGCTAGGATCGAAACGCAAAATGAGATGGCGACTTCAAGTCTTGCCGCCAAGAATGTCAGAATGGAAGGTGCGAGCACTACATGATGGATGGACTCAAGTACATCAGACTGACTTTAAGCATGTCAATGGAGGAACAACAAGATGCGAGGGCAAGTGTTGTACAAGACGTGACTGAGATGTTGAATGTGCGCGGAGATGCGTAAAGACAACGCGAGGACACATATGAACAGATCCCTAATAAAGATGAGCAAATTCCTTAAAATACTGCACAAAACTCTTAGAACACTAAGCAAATTCTTAGAGTACTAAGCAAGTCCCTAGAACCTTAAGCAAATTTCGAGGACAAAATTTATTTAAGGTGGGAAGATTGTCATACCCTGCTCCTTCCTTCTTACGTACGCTTCTCTCTTTCTGACGTATGTTCCGTCTTTATGACGTAAGCAAATCTCAAGGGCAGAGATTTTGTAATTGTCTGCCCCTTGTATCTAGCGAATACGAGACTCGTCATGCGTGTCGAACCATGATGACGTGTTTCCAAAGATATCGTGTGACTTCGAGGGCACGCCCAGTGTTTTAAATATGCTGGAAATATTTATAAAGAGTAATTCCAGTATTATTGAATTAAGATTGATCTTAAATACAAAAATCATAATATTATTGAAGAGTTCCAAAAATATTATAATTGTCGAAAATCATTTTAATATTATTATTAAAATGATTTCAATTATTTAAGATATTATGAGATTTAAATTATGTTGAAAGCTTTTATTAATTAAATGGTTTTATTGTCTTTAATATGTTAAGTGAGACTTCATCATTTTATTAATGATGAACAATATTATTTTATAAACTAAAGTTAGTTTAAAATAATATTCTACCTTAATTCCACTAAGCACCTTTTAATTAAGTTAATAGTTAATGCATTTTGAATCAATGTTTGAGATCCACCATTATATCGTTACGTGGATCCCCAGACGAAGGGACTGGGTTAAATACCCAGACCCCCTGTCTTTCTCCCTCACTTTTCACCAGCCCTCTCTCTCTCTCCTCCCTCTCTCCTTCGACGTTCGTAGTAGGCAGCGTGCCTCTCTTCACGCCGAAAACTCCAATGCACAGCCCGGCGCCGCCGTGCGCCGGTGAACGTCACCTCCACCACCAACGGCTTTCTCCCACTCCGGCGAGCCTCCCTAGCTCAGCCCCTCTCCCTCACGCTCCCTCCCTCTTCCTATCTGCTAGAAGTGCAAAGCCCGAATGGGCTTGCTGTCCTTAGTGCCGCCGTGCGCCGTCCTCCAGCACCACCAACTCCATGGCAGCTTCCTCTGCCACCAGCCACCACCCTGCAGCAAAGCCAGCACCTCCCATGCAGCCACCTTCCCCCTCCGTCACACACACGCATGCACAAGGAGACCCACGCACGGCTTCACCATGCGCAGCCTCTAGCGCTGCCGTACGCGGCACCCACGGCCACCTAGCAACACCATGGCTCCTCCCTGAGCTCCTCCAAGTCAGCCAAACTTTCCACCCCTCTCAAGCCTCTCACTCATGCATGGCTTCTCCCTCTCTCCAACGCACGGGTTGCACACCAATAGATGACCGCCACCTTCGGCCTCCTCAAGCCACCACCAAGCCATCCCAACCACCTACGGCCCCGATCTGCCACCCACGCATGCACACTCTCTCTCACTCTCCCACGGCCTCTCATCCACTTCACGGCCTTGAACCGCCACCATGTGCCACGGTAGTGCCACCTCGACACCACCACGAGATCCACCGCACCTCCCTTAGCCAAGTCCTAGGTCCAAACCACCACTTTATATGGTGGGTAACCACTACACGTGATGGACAGTCATTGCACGTGACTGACCGCCACTGTACACGGCTAGATACACTGTGTACCACCTTTCACCGCCATCACAAGGCCACCATGAGCCCTTCCAAGACCACACCTATCTATCCAAATGCCTAAACAGTTACTGTACGTGGGTTAGCCGCCACGTACGACTCTTCCGACATCATCGACTGTGACGATCAACGAGCAACGAACGGGTTATCCCGTCGATGGTATAACCCTTTATCCCTCGTTATTTATGCTAGATATTGATTAGTTGACTAGGTTGTGGACTGTGCTGTTGGTATTTGTGGAGTTGTGGTATTGTGATGTTGTGCTGTGTGATGAAGTGTTGGGCATTCTGCGTAGTGAAGTGTTAGGCATTTTGTGTAGTGAAGTCTTGGGCATATCTATGTTGGATGGAGATATGTTGCGCCGTGTGGTGTATTGGGAAGTGTGTTGTGCTGTGTTGTGTTGTGGATTGTGTTGTAATGGTGGCGTGGCGTATGTGGAATGGAAATAGTACACGCTGAGTGTACTTTGTGTGTGGCGTAATGTGAGACAAGGAGAGTATATGTAAAATATACCCTCCTGGCGTATTGTGGAACGGGATGAGTACGAGTGGAGTGGAGTGTACTCAATGGCGTAGTGCATGTAAAAGGAGTACACGTGGAGTGTACTCCAAGTGGTAGAGCGATGCTCCATAGGGCAGGTACGCCATAGTGGTAATGTGGCATATGAAAGGGGGTACACGAGGAGTGTAGTCCATGTGGTATACTGATGCACCATATGGTGGGTATGCCATAATGGTGATGTGGCGTAATGCATGTGAAGGGAGTATACGAGGAGTGTACTCCATGTGATATAGTGATGCACCATATGGCAGGTACACCATAATGGTGATGTGGCGTGATGTGTATGAAGGGAGTACACGTGGAGTGTACTCCATGTGATGGAGTGATGTACCATAGGGTGGGTAAGCCATAGTGGTGATGTGGCATAGTATGTATGAAGGGAGTATACGTGGAGTGTACTCCACGTGGCAGCGACACTCCATGTGGCGTGTCTTAGAGATAAGGATGGTTAAGTGATTTATGGGCATAGAACGTGATGGATGGTATCGAGAACTGTGGAACGGTGTCCCGAGGTAGCTATGGTGAGGCCTGTAGTCTAAGGTGATGGGTGTCACCATACTTGACTTATGGCTGAGAATAGGCGTGAAGTAGCAGTACAAGTATAAGAGTACGCAGCGGAAGCATGACAGAGGAATGTCATGAAGTAACATGACTATTGACAGTCGTGCTTGTGATGGACAAAGTAGTGGAACAAGTGTAAGAGTACGCAGCAGAAGTATGACTGGGCAACGTCACAAAGTGACGTGGTTATTGGCAGTCATGCTTATGATGGGTGAAGTGTTAAAGTGTAGGAATGGCGTATCAGGAACGTGATGAGATGTCACGATGTGACGGGAGTACGTGAGGAACCGTACTCGTGATGAGTTAGGTGTTGGCGTAAAAATGATGTAACGGGATGTCAGGTGATGTGACAAGGTCATGGTGTAGCTTGGGAGCAGTCTCGAGCTATATGTCGTGACATAAGGCGTAGTTGTGAATGGAGTCTTATCGTGTCAAGTGTTGGGATGAACTGCCAAAATGGACGGGTAGCATGAAAAGTCATGCTAGCTGGGTTAAGAGAAGGTTGGTATTGGAGTATGGCTCTTGTCCCTACCAGCAGGTGATCAACATGTTATATGTTGATCTTAGGTGATAAAGGGGTAAGGTACATCTGTAACATGGTAAGACACATGTGTCGGATGGATTCACCATATGTAATGGGTAATCTGTCATGAGAATAGTTGCACGGTGCTTAAGCCTCAGAGTTGGCTTAGAGCTGTGTGGCTTGTATGGATGGGAATGAGGATTAGTATGGGCTAAGGTGCATGAAGATAGTGACGGGCGTATTATCTAGGATTGGGATGCATGATTCCATCAGTCGAAATCATGCGTCGGAATGTGGTTGTAGGAAGAGTAAGACGAATGTCTTAGTGTCTTAATCCTAAGGTGAATCGTGGGTTCACTTTAGTGGATGAGCACTTGAGGCAAGACTTTGAGTTGGAAGATGTGGTGACCGTAAGTGGTCCCCAAAGGGTTTAACATAGTAAAGGGCACGTAAGTGCACGGGATAGAAGGAGAGTTCTAAGTGATGTGTAGCTCTATTTCTAGTTAAGTTGCTTATGTATTAGATAGAGAATGACGTTAAGGTATGTGTATGCATGTAGGTTGTCATCTGACAAGCACATGAATGGACTGCATGACATGCAAATAGCATGGAGTCCAGGTAAGTGTTACGTTCATACTCTTCTAGAGTCTTTATAAGATAAAAGAAAATCAAAACGAAAGCTTTTCCTTTATGACGCTTTAAGAAAAGATGAAAGACGTTTTACGAAAGAAAATGCTAAGTGTTTAAAGGTATAAGTATGTACGGCCCCTCATTGGCAGCCCTTTTTTACACAATCAAAGTATTAATTGTACGCATGTGAATGGATGATTATACGCTGTATCTATTGTATGTATTTTCTAAGAAAATCCATAAACTGGTGAAAATGCATGAAAGGCATGAGAACGGATGCTTTTATGGATCCTACGAACCGACGCTTCCATATGCACCACAAGGTGATGCTCGTGGATACCATGAGAGACGACGTTCAAGGTGACTCTTATGGATGCTATGAAAGTTGACGTTTAAGCCCATGTATGTTCTTAAATAACGTATACACGAATGAACTATTAAAGAAAGGATAGAACTGAAATGAATAGAAAAAATGAAAAGACGATTTTCGTGCTTACGCCCCAAACGATATTTATCCATGAAAAGAAATGTTTTCTCATGAAAAGAAATGTTTTCTCATGAAATGACTGTTAAATGAAAGAATGAACTGAATGAAAGCTCCAGCTCTTTCGAGCTGACACGAATGAATGAATGAATGAATGAAAATCAAGAAAGAAAGATATGAAAGCATGAAATGTATGAAGATACGTAACGGCCACATGAATGAATGAAAAGGGTACCAATGAATGGGTAGATTGCAATGCCGGGTAAGTAGTACTGGAAGTGCACCATATGCTGCCCCCTATGAAAGGGATTCCTAACCCGTGGCCACGGGCGGAATCCAGGTCCAAAGGAAGACCGCTAACCCCAAACACACGGGGAGTAACAGTGTGTACTGGCCTATGAAAGTGATAAGAATGAATGGATGTATGCATGTATGTATGAACGCACAAATGCATGAACCTTTAAGAAATGAAGGCACTGACGGGGGACACGTTTTAAAGAAAGGAAATCCTTTTGAAAGAAAAACTCCGTCCAGTGAAGTTTTCAAAAGAACGCACGTAAGCACGTAAACATGCATGAACTCTTGAAGAAATGAAGGCACTGACGGGAGAAACGTTTTACGAAAAGGAAGCCCATGCTTAAAAGAGAAAAATCCCGTCCAGTGACGTTTTCAAATGAACGCACGTAAGCACATATGCATGCACGTAATAGTATGTACGAGTGATGAATGCATGAATGAAAACCTATATTGTTTTATTCTAACTGTCTGAACTAATGCTTACGAGTTTTCGACTCATTTTAGTTTCAATGCATATCCCTCCCCCCAAAGGAACTGCATGATCAGGATGGACACGGCCCATGGGAAAGAGCATGGAAGTCTAGGCACTAGTTTTAAACGCACGAGATGTTTTTGTTGTAAAAATTAATGTTTTCTGCTGTAAACCTCTTTTATTGTCAAGACACATTTTAATTTATAAACGTGGAGTCTCGTACCCTGGGTATGCAAGTGAAAAGTTTTAAATAGGACGGTAATTCTCATAGTTTATAAAATAATATTCTTCATCATTAATAAAATGATGAAGTCTTATTTAATATATTTAAAGAGAATAAAACCATTTAATTAATAAAATCTTTCAACATAATTTAAATCTCATAATATCTTAAATAATTGAAATCATTTTAATAATAATATTAAAATGACTTCCGACAATTATAATATTTTTGGAGCTCTTCAATAATATTATGATTGTCGTATTTAAGATCAATCTTAATTCAATAATACTGAAATTACTTCTTATAAATATTTCCAGCATATTTAAAACATTGGGCGTGCCCTAGAAGTCACACCATATCTTTCGAAACAAGCCATCATGGTTCGACACGCATGACAAGTCTCGCAGTCGCTAGATAGAAGGGGCAGACAATTTTTGTTCTGTCCTCGGGATTTGCTTATGTCATAAAGACGGAACATACGTTAGAAAGAAGAAGCGTATGTAAGAAGGAAGGAGCAGGGTATTGCCATAATAAGTAGAAGTAACCTGAGAGGAGGTAGAAATTTCCTTTCAGTTTCAAATCATGGTTAACAGGCTGGACTGTTTTGACTGAATCTTCCAGAAATTGCTTGAGATTTTAGTCTCGTCTTACTGAATTATCAAAAACAGAACTAGCAAAAGAATTTCTTCTTATGCTAGGAATGCTAGTTTGGTCAATACTAATTTTAGCAGTACCATCCACATATTGCTGGATGTAATCTAAATTGCAATGATCAGGAATAGTTTTAACAGGAGGAACTTCATGTTCCAGAGTCCATTCATTAGGAAGTTCTTTTGCTGTAGAAGCAATCATCAAGAATAGTTATGATCTTTACTCTTCTAAATTGTAATATCCTCTTTTTCGATTTTGTTGAAAACTATTATATTTCTAAAATAGTTTAAATGTTATTAAAACTGATTTTGTCAAGGAAGAAGGCAAAATGGTGATTCAATCTAGTCACCCACCTTTGGAGGCAATCCTTGTTTCTCACAAAGGATCTGAAGTTGTAACGCCCTATCCCCGAGGGTCTAGAGAGTTAATTCATGTCACTTATAAATCATTTTCCATCCACATAGTACATACTCTTATTTTTTCCTATCACACAAAATACTCATTAATTCACATCAAATACTCCAGTATAATTATTCTAAGATAATACAAAGTCTTGATATAAACATCAACCTCCCAACAAATCACATCATCAGAGCACAACAAGCTTACTGAATAAAAATTCTCAATACTGATATAAATATTTTATGCTTAAACCATCATTCTTAACTCCTCTCACCCATGCTCCATATTCTTGATCCTCAACTGGAACATTCAAATCATCTAAAAAATATTGTGGAGATAAGGGGTGACTTATCAACAACTCAGTAAGCAGAGAACATATACTAGTATGTAAACATGATCCTGTTCAAAAACTTCAATATGCAGAATCAAAACATTTTTTTTTTGTATGAAGATTTCAGAAACGTGTTATCAGAAAATTAGAGCGACTTTTCAATCTTTTATACTCAAAAATCAACTATTCATATTTAAAGATAATTTTCATCTATAAAGACCATTTTCATATTCAAAAACACTTTGGCATAACATAACTGCACATCTTCATCTTATTATGTCATATCGTATCGTATCATATCATATACCATGTTAACCCCCGTGGTAGGGTTGTGCTATCCCCGGTGGCCAAACCAGGCAGTATCATGTTGTGAAACTTTCCCTATTTCAATCTCGGAGCCCCGAGTGTGCACACATGAAAGAACACATAAAAGACCATTTTGTTTCCAAAGTTGGTACACTCATATCATATCATATCATGTTGGTACCAACCATATCACGTAAACCAGTATCATCATATCAGAACCATATTCAGAATCAAATTCAGAACAGATAAGTATGCCAAACATTTATCATATCCATATCATATCAAAACACGTGCGAAACATATTCATATCATTTCCATTTGATCATAAACAAACCCAAATCATTTTCATATCATATGTACAAAAATTCACAGATATTGTATTCGCTCTTTTGCACATTTTAGAAACATGTCAAATATTGCTCATGTCTACACATTTCATGTCAAAAACATTTCTTTTCTCTTTCATACGTATCTCATGAGCGAATGCAAAACATATACTGAGGTTGTTTTTCACTTTTTCTTTTTAAAACAACATGAACATTTTTACAAACCAAACTCAGTTCATTTCTTTTTATGCAAATCTAGTATAGGAACTCCGCTTACCTGGACTTAGCTTTTCAAATGACTTCAAGCACAGGAAGAAACATAGTGTTACTTTACCATATGTCAAAGATTTCAATGAAAAAAATATTCCAACTAAAACTAGATCAATTCAAATGAATAGTGAGACTTTAGAAATTTGCAAAAAAAGAAATCACTGATCTACTTCAAATAGGAATAATTAGTCATAGTAAGTCACCCTGATCTTGTGCTGCTTTCTATGTTTAGAAAAATGCTGAGATTGAGAGAGGAACCCCTCGCTTGGTTATAAATTACAAATCTTTCAATAAAGTCTTAGAGTGGATTAGGTACCTTATTCCCAACAAAATGACTCGATCCATAGGTTGTGTGATGCTATTGTCTTCTCTAAATTTGACCTAAAGTCAAGATTTTGGCAAATCCAGATTAGTGAGTCAGATAGGTATAAGACTGCTTTCAATTCTTCTTTTGGTCACAACGAGTGGAACGTGATGCCTTTTGGTCTCAAGAATGCTCCTAGTGAAATCTAAAACATTCTGAATGATATTTTCAATTTATTCACCCATTTCACCATTGTCTACATAGATAATGTTTTCATATTTTCTAAATCTATTGATGATCATTGGAAACATTTGAATTCGTTTCTAGATATCATTAGATTAAATGGTTTTGTTTTTTTTGCTCAAAAAATTAAATTGTTACAAACCAAGATTAAATTCCTTGGTTATAATATTTTTGAAGGCAAAATTAGGCCCATCAATTAGGCCATCAAATTTGCTGACAAATTTCCTGATATCATTCTTGACAAAAACTAGTTACAAAGATTTCTTGGTTCTCTCAATTATGGTGGCATTCTGAAACAAATTGTTTCACCAGGCTCTTCTGAACAAATAGTTTGCATCCATCATGGAGTCAGGAACCCTGCACAGAGTAACTACAATACTATTAAGAAAGAAATTATATCCATAATATTATGTATCTCTAAATTTCAAAGTGATTTACTTAATAAGAAATTCCTATTAAAAATTGATTGCAAAAGTGCTAAGTATGTATTAGAAAAAGATGTTGAAAACATTGAATCAAAACATATTTTTGCATGATGGTAAGCTATTTTAAGTATTTTTTATTTTGATATTGAGTATATTAAAGGATCTAATAATTATATTCCTGATTTTCTTACTCGTGAATTCTTGCAGAACCAATAATGAGCAAGAAAAAAGGAAAAGAAAAACAAACTACTCCACCCATTCCTAGTCAAAAGCTCATCAAGAATGAGCATGCTTCACCTATTGACATTGCTAAACGGTTTACTACCGTTGGCAAAGTCATCCAACCTACTTCATTTGCTTCCACTGTTTCAACTGCCTATGATCCATACGCCAAAACCATTGCTTCAAAACCCACTGTTCCTACTAAGTATTTACATCCCAAATCCAAAACTGAGTATATTCAAAAAATTTATTCTTTCAATCTGTTTTACATAGAACCTAATAGGACTATGCATACAGATTCTTTTAAAATAGCTGCATCATATTTCCCTCTTGGATTCCATTGGATCCTGGAAAACTCTACCAAAACACTTCAATTTTATGCTACTATCTTGGTTCAAACTAATTCCATTGTCATCAAACCAATTTATGACAAATTTGACAAAAAAAAATTGATCTACCATAATGTTTATATTCTCAGAGTCATGACTGAAGAAGAATGGGGTACCAACCTTTTACTTTAAAAAGAATCAATGATTCAGACATTGCTTACAAATATTATGACTATATTGATGCTTTGTCCAGCTTCATGTTGTTCCAAGTACCAAGTATGAGTCATTCCTAGTTTCTGAATTTTGATAAAAAATTTAAAGACATACTTCCTTTCTGGTTTCTTAAATGGTGGAATCAGTTTGGTCCTATTCCTGAGAATTTTCCTAAGGAGCTCATAAGAGCATTTAAATGCTCTACCAATGCTATGGTTTCTAAATTGGACAAACATATGGCCAAATTTCCTTATTGTCTCTATTTCTGTAAATGGTATAAGATCCCCTGGATCATGAAATGGAACTATGAAAGACATGGCGATATTTTAGTCCGATACTGGTTCACAAAAATACTTCATCTTTATCTCCTACAGCTTCGGATATGGCTACACCCGTTACACCTATTCACCGTAGTCTTACTGTGATAAATAGGCCTTTTGAATTTGATATGATTGCTATTGTTAATGAATATAGTTCAAAAGAAAACCATGATAGGAGAAAACTTATCATGCTACTTTTTCTGCTTCTGAAAAATTACGTGTTAAACGAAAATGGAAAGAAAAGATGAATGATCTGTAAAGGCATATCCTCTTCTTCGATTTTGTTGAAAATTATTATGTTTCTAGAAATAGTTTAAATGTTTTTAAAATTGATTTTGTCAAGGAAGAAGGCAAAATGGTGATTCAATCTAGTCACCTGCCTTTGGAGGCAATCCTTGTTTCTCACAAATGATCTGAAGTAAATGCTTCCCCTTTCAAAGTTCCTGAAATTGTGTCCAAAGATCCAAAAGAAGATAAGATTTTAAAGGAAACAAAAAATATTATTCACAAGAATAATTTTGTAAACCTTACCCTTCATACTATTGGACAACAGTTAGGATTGAGGAAAAGGTAGAAACACCTACTTTTACCTCAGTCCCTATTTCAAAAACTATTGAAAATCTTTTGGTCTTCCCAAAAGATCAGCAAAAAATTATTGAAAAAACCTTTGATTATTTTACCACAGGATCGGCCTAAAATTTATTTAAAAACTTCATAGGCCAAGTCCCTTGATAAAATCAATTAAATGCTTACTGATCTCAAGAAAGAATAGCCCTCTACTAGTGCTTTAACTAGCAATGGAAAGGAAGCTCTTCTTGTTGAAACTACGGATCAATCATCTGACAGGGATTCTTCCGCTATTCAATATATATATAATCCTTGAATAGTGAAAATAGTAATGTGTTTTTTTAAGGGTAGCAATATGGGACACGACCGTTAATCCAACACGAACACAACATGATAAAAGTGGGTTAGGGTTTAGCCTTAATGGGTTCAGATCAAAACGGGTTGACCTGTTAAGACATGATTGCTTAATAGGTTGATAATGGGTCAACCCGTTTTGATCTGTTATAACCCGATAAGACCCGTTAAGAAGTTAAAGTTACAATTATATCATTATATCTAAAAATAAAATTGTATGGATTTTAATTTCGATATTTTTATTGTTTGGATTGTAATTTTGGACTTGTAGTTAGTTTTATATTTTTTATAGATATTGTGATTTTAATATTTATATAAAATTATATTAAACTTAACTAGGTCAAACGGATTAATTTCGAGTCTGTTCAACTCATTTATTTAAACAGGTTAAAATAGGGTTGACACGACATGACCCGTTATGTTAATGGGTAGTGTTAGGGTTTGAAGATTGATAAGATAAGTTTAACGGGTCAGATTAGGGTTGATCTATATAATATAATATACATATCTTAACACAATACGAATACAATTTGTTAACACGATTTAACACCCCTATCAATTCTTCTTCACCCCTAGGAAGCGATTTTGTCCTTTATCTTATGACTCTTGGCCCTTGGGAATGCAACTTCTTATTCGGTGCAGATAAACGTGCCGCCCATGATAATTCCAAACTAAGAAATGGCGCGCAAAGTCAAGAATACACTACAGACTAACAATTCACAACCATTCATCGGAATCTCTCTCTCTCACGTTTCAGCTTCACGTGCAGTTCAACAATTATGTCATCAATTTTCTTGTTCCATACGAATCAAACTCTAAATACGAAATCCTATATATATATATATATATATATATATATAGTTCAAAGAATGAAATCATAAGCACGACTACTGATCATGCTCTTTTTTATTTTCTGGTTTTGTTCTTTAATAAGATCACATACTCCACCGGTTTTGAAATAAGAAAAACTGCAAACACTCAATTCCTTAGCAAGGTTATGGACTTTTATGATTGAAAAAATTTGGGATAAGTTCAACACTTAGAAAGGGTCTCTTTCTACAACTGTGAGGTTGAGTGAGTGAATGGGTCTCTCTCTACAACACTTTGAAAGCTCCGTAAGATTTACCAATGGATACAATAAGGAAAATTAAATCGGCCGGGTAGGATACACGGCTCTTTTGTACAGCCCTAAGCAAAAGCATTGTCCATATATGGATACCGATGGAGACCCTAGCTCTCCATATTGATGCAAAAATCATATAATAATTTAGGGTAAACACTTATCCATCAACCCTCCTGCTTCGATCACCAGAGAGATACAGCAACCTTTGATCAAATCATGTTTCTTTCTCTACAAATTCGATGAGGAGATGGATGGATACTAAAAAAAAAAAACTGCTTATTTTTAATTTACGTGCTTATATGCATGTTAAATTTGTCTATGTGTCGAAGCTAATAGAGACGGGAATATTAATCAGCATGGATTAATATTTTTAGGGTTTGGGCTACTATAATTAATTGGGCCTTGTTTGGAAAGTGAGATGAGATAAAAATTTAGTAAATAAGAGTGAAATGATTGGTGAATAATATTGAAATGGTTTCAGTTAAAATGTTTTATTGTGTTTTGGAAGAGGATAGAAAAAAAAATTGAATAAAATATTATAAAGTTAAAAATATTATTAGAATATAATTTTTTAATATTTTATTTTATTTGAAATTTGGAAAGTTTGTATTGCTTTTGTGTTTTATTTAGAAGTTTGGGGTGTAAAACCAAGAAATCATGCTAGGAAGAAAAATCTTTAAGAACAAATACAGAATACGAAATGTACTTGAGAATGTACCTATGGAAGATATGGTTGAAGAATGCAGACTGATCTTCCTCTCCTTGCACCTCACAAAATATCAGCTTTCAATGGAGCAAGCCAATGAACGTATGGAGAGGAGAGGAGACCTAGCCTCTTATATATTGAAAACTTATGAAGTCCTTCCATTAAGGACTCAAATTCTAATGAGTCTAGAAAAATTTCAGAATAAGACCCTTAAGCTTCCACAATTTACCACAATTTAAATAGGATATAATCCTATATTACTAAGGTGCAATAAACCCCAAATGATCACAACTTAATGGGTTAAACCAAAGTTGTAATACCCCGTATTTTGTTTAGTGTATTTTTTTTTTGTGAAGGATTATTTTAATTAATTTAAATATTGTTTGTCTTTTTTAAAATTTATCAGATTTCTCGTTAGATTTATTTTATAATTTTTTTTTAGTGGTGAAATTTACTTTGAGGTGATTTCTTAATATTAATTAGTGTTTGCATTTAAATTACACTTTGCTTTAATGAATAATTTTATTGTTGGACTTTAATTATTATTTTATTTATTTATTTTATTTTCCCACACACGGCACTATCTCATGCACGTACGTGATCTTCTAGGGTTTTAATCAACTCTAAATGCATGTTTTTCTCTCTAAAGAAGTGGCCGCAGCAACCCGTGCATAGCTGCACTCCACACTGCCGTCACCAACTACACTGACCTCCACCCCGCACCGTGCACTTCTGTAGTGCACCATCCACGGCCAGCAGAGAAGGATCATCACCACGGGTAGCACCACGTGAGACGCTGAGCCCACGGATCGCAAGGCTAGAGACTCGCCCGCGCACAGCCAAAAGCCAACCTACATCTTCACGGTTTTACCCAACCGTCTCAAGGAAAACGCAGCCTACCAAGGAGGTCAAGTCGCCGCACGCTCCTCCTCAACGTTGCCATACACCACCACCGTGACCCAGCCGTGAACCCACCAGTGTAGCCTTCGATAGCCATCCCGCAAGCCTCTGTTCTTCACTCCCGAAACAGAGGATGTTTTTCCTCCTACCTTAAGCCATTACAACCACTAACCACCAAGAGCTCCTTCACGTTGCGGCTCCAGAAACCGCCGACAAAGTTTTTCGTCACCCCAAGTCCGCCTCATGCCACCTCCGCTGCACAGTAATCTCCCTCTCTGTTTTCTCTCTCACGTTCGGCTTGCTCATCCCGTAAGCTCTCTCTCTCCGTTATCACTTTCACCGTGCATCTCTCTCTCTCTTTCTCATCCAGTGCATAACCACCGAGTGCACACCTACCACCGCACACTGTGTCGTCACACTTTACCATCTCGGTGAGTCCCTGCCGCCGCTGCATTTTTTTCTATTATTCTTGTGTATGTATATTTATAACTAAAGTTTTAACTTGGGCACTTACTAGTTTTAACCTGATATATATATATATGGAAATTCCCGGTTTTAGTTTTCAGGTGAGAAGTTTTTTGCTGAGTTTATATTTAAATAGGATTTTGTTTTAAGTTTCAAAAAATATTATATTGTATTTTGATAATATTGTTAGTTAAAGGAAGTAAATCTATTTTCTTAAGAGATGAGTTTTTAATAACTTATTTTAGGAAAATTTTAGTAACCAATGTATTCTTTTTTATTTATAAAATATTGTTTCTATTTTAGATATTTTGAATATTAATTTTTATTGAGTTCTATAATTATGATAATACTTATTCGATAAATTTTCTTCTTCAGTACGAATTTGATTAAGTGGATATTGATAGTCTTAGAAAATGATGGTATTTTAGAAATTTTGAGAATTTTAGAGTTTGAGGAATTAAATAGGTTCTTTTAACATTTTTAAGTTTAAATATCGAAATACGTAGTTGGTTAGAAATTTATGGAAGTTACGTGACTATTTTATAGATGATGATTAATTATTGTTCGACATTTTGAGGAAAAATCTGAAAAAACTAAGAAGTCCAAGTAAGTGGGGTTCCTATGCTAGTCTTTGCATTAAAATAAAATGAACTGAGGTCCTTTTTGAAAAATGTGCATGTTTTGTTATGAAAAGAAATCTGAAAACAACCTCAGATATTTTTTTGCATTACTCATGAGATTCTGTTTAAGAAGAAAGTATGTTCTGTCATGACTGGTATAGACATGAGTTTATTTTTGGCATTCTACTATTGAACTGAGACAAATGAGTGAATATGAAAATTTGATAAATTTCGCATGTGACGTGAAGATGTTCTGAATCTGTTTTGGAAAATATGAAATGATCTGAATATCAGTACTCTGTTTTGATATGATGTGACATCTGAAAAACCTTTGGCATAACTTTCTGATTCTGTTCTGACTCTGATTCTGACTCTGATATGGTGATTTTGATTCTGTTTTTGCTCTGATATGTGGCCCTGTCACGGGATATAATAGTGACATCTAACCCTGTCACGGGATATAATAGTGACCTGTGGCCCAGTCAAGGGAGATAATAGTGACCTCTGGCCCAGTCACAGGATATTATAGTGACCTCTGGCCTTGTTACGGGATACAATAGTGACCTCTGGCCCTATCACGGGATATAATAGTGACCTCTGGCCCTACCACGGGATATAATAGTGGATTTCTGTTCTGAGTGCAATCGCTTTGTTATTCATGGTGATTTATGTTCTGCTTGGTTTTTCGCCGAATGCACAATCCTACCACGGGGGTTAAACATGGCCTCTGTTCTGATATGATATGATAAGATGAAGATGTTCAGTCATGTTATGCCAAAGGAGTCTTTGAATATGAAAAGTTGGTTTCTGAATATGAAATGTTTGAAAAGTCGCTCTGATTTTCTAATAATATGTATTTTTTGAGATTTGCATATTGATACTGAAATGTTTTGTTTTTGCATTTTGAACTCTGTAAAAATGCTCATGTTTACATACTAGTATATGTCCTCTGCTTACTGAGTTGTTGATAACTCACCCCTTATCTCCAATTATTTTTCAGATGATTTTTGAATAGTCCAGATAAGGATCAGGATTATGGAGCATCGGTAAGATGATTATTCAAGCATAGTGGATTACTCATAGAAGATTTTTGAGAAGTGACGGATTTTATTAAAAGATTTTGTAGTATTCTGATGAGGTTATAATTTGGAGTCTATAAATATATTGATGAATTGTGAGTTTTAAGTTATTGGGAGTAACTCTTCGATCCCTGCGGGAACGGTGCATTACAAAAGTACCATTGTGAGCTATATATATATATATACCTAACCCATTTTGTAAAACATGCAATCAAATGAAGCCCATATTTGAAATTATTCTAACATTCTTCCCCTTGGGCAAATATTGATTACTATAAAATAAAAACTCGTTTTGAAAATGACTCTTGGGTTAGACTACATAGGTGGCCACACAAATGATAGCACCTTAGAAAACACAATCCGGTCCAAGAAGAATATCAACATCGAATATGGAAGTCGTTACACCACTTAAACGATGTAAGACCACTCCACAGCTACAAATGCTAATATCTTTATCGACATGGATCCCCATCCTCCGACCAATGTGGTAGTATGTAGTATGAACTTAGTACCAATGTGATGATCAAAAGCTGTGCTAATTCATATCAGTCCTCATAATGCTTCAAAATGAAGTCATATGTCTCTAAAAGAGACTTATCTTATGTCTTTTATCCATATATCTTGAGATCATAATGATATCATAATAAAAGACATAAGCCAAATACATGTTCAATAACATAGTTTATGAATAGGGGAGATTTATTTTTATTGGAAAGTGGCTGCACCCTAAAAAAAATGGGTTGCCTACATACCCTGTAAAGAGATCAAGCCAAAACGTAGTTCTTTTTACATAAGAAACTCCCACTAACCAAAAATATCAAAAGTTTTCACAATACCCATATTAGTAACATGTGTTTTAAAAACTTTAGGAGTGAGTCTCTTAGTCAAAAGATCTGCAATCATCGTCTATGTATTTATATGCTCTATCTTTGTCTGCCCTTCCTTAACTCTATCTCTGACCACCAAATACTTGATGTCAATGTACTTGGATCCACTAGAATTTTTATTACTCTTTGAAAAGAACACCGCTGCACTATTATCACAATAAATAGTAATTGGCCTCGAGATGGAATCAACAACTTTCAGTTCATAAATAAAGGTCCTTATCCAAACAACTTGGATAGTAGCTCCATAACACGCCACAAATTTAGCTTGCATAGTAGAAGATGCCACCAGAGTTTGCTTAACACTTCCAAGAAATAGCACCCCCAGCTAGCATAAAAACATAACATGAAGTCGATTTCAAATCATCTTGACATCCAGCAAAATCAGAATCTGAGTAGCCTACCACCTCAAGGTGATTTGAACGCTGGAAAGTGAGCATGTAACCTTCAGTTTTCTTCAAGTCTCTCATAACTTTCTTACCTGCTTTCCAATGCTCTTGCCTTGGATTCGACTCAAACCTACTAAGAACACTAACTGCATGCATATGGTATGTTCTTTACAGATTCTCTTTCGAGCTCATTCCTAGGACATTGAGTTTTGTTAAACATATCTCCTTTTATGGTGGGTACATTACCAGGTGCACAGTTTTGCATTTCAAACCTTTGTAGTACACGTCGTATATAAGTTTTCTGAGAAAGTCCCAGAAAACTACGAGCTCTATCAAGACATATTTCAATGCCAAGCACAAAAGAAGCTTCTCCTAGATCTTTCATTTCAAAATTAGCAGATAACACTTTCTATGTTTCATGAAGTAATCCTAAGTCACTGCTAGCAAGCAAAATCTCATCTATATACAGAATAAGAAAAATAAAGTTTCTCCCACTGGTCTTGCGATATATACACTGGTCAACTACATTTTCAACAAAACCAAGTGAAGTTACAACCTCATCAAACTTCAAATACTACTGTCGAGACGCTTGCTTCAGGCCATATAAGGATTTATTTAACTTGCATACCAAGTTTTCTTTTCTCTTCACAACAAAACCTTCAGGTTGTCTCATATAAACTAAACTTCTTCATAAAGATCTCCATTTAAAAATGATGTTTTGACATCCATCTGGTGAAACTCCAAATCATAGTGTGCCACGAGTGCCATGATAATTCTAAAAGAATCCTTAGATGAAACTGGTGAAAAGGTTTCATTATAGTCAATGCATTCCCGCTGAGTGAACTATTTTGCAACTAAACTTGCCTTTTTTCATTCAACATTCCCTTTTGAGTCTAATTTACTTTTGAAAATCTATTTGTTGTCTATGGCCTTAGCATATGGAGGAAGTTCAACAAGATCCTAGACTCTATTCTTTTCCATAGAATTCATTTCATTTTCCATAGCATTTAACCATTTATCTAACTCAGGACATGTCAATGCTTGCTTAAAACTAACAAGATCAACAATATGCCCAATATTAAAATCACTCTCTAACAAATAGACAATGTAATCATTAGACAAGCAGACTTTCTTTCCCTTTGAGATCTTCTGACTTATGGCTCAAAAACTGACTCAATTACTGTTGAAATTTATTTTTGTTGTTCAGGCTCTTCACTAACAATTTCAATTGGCTGAGAAACTACTCTTTCCTGTACAACAGGAACTGGAACAACAATTGGATTAGGTTCAACAAAAAATTCCTTCAATACAAAACTCCAACTGACACCAACATCATTTTCCAAAAATTTTGCAGTAATAGACTCAACAATTCTGGTGCCACGATTTGGACAATAGAACTTATATCCTTTTGATCTATCTGTGTACTCAATAAAATAACCAGGAGTAGATTTTGGGTCTAGTTTCTTTTCAAAAGGATTATAAATCCTAACCTCAGCTGGACATCCCCAAACTCTGAAATGAGCTAAACTTAGCTTACGGGCCTGTCCAAAATTCAAAAGGAGTTTTTTGAAACAGCTTTACTAGGAAACCTGTTTAAAATGTACATAGCAGTTTTCAAAGCTTCATCCCATAGATATTCTGGCAAATTTGTTCTGCTCATCATACTCCTAACCATATCCTTTAGAGTCCGTTTTCGTCTTTCAGAAACACCATTCTACTCGGGTGTCCCTAACATGGTGTATTGAGGCACTCTTGTAAATATCTTGCAAAATCACCCATGTTTTGACCAGACTCATCATATTTCCCATAATACTCACCACCATGGTCAGATCTTACAGCTTTAATCTTTTCCCACATTGATTTTTTGCTTCCATTTTGAATATCTTAAATTTCTCAAGAGCTAGGGATTTATCATTAATCGGGTAAACATATCCGTAGCGTAAGAAATCATCAATAAAAGTTATGAAGTACTTATTTCCATATATGGTAGAAGGTAAAGATCCACTAATGTCCGTATGTATTAAGTCCAAAATACCGTCACTCCTAGTAGAACCCTTTCTTGTGGATTTAGTCAGCTTTCCTCTTATACAATCTACACGTGTTAAAATCTGAAAAATCTAGAGAGTGAAGTATCTCACTTTTACCAATCTCTCCATTCTTTCTCTTGAAATGTGTCCTAACCTCTTGTGCGACAACATAAAAGATGATTCACGGATTAAAGACATTTTCTTCACTACATTGGTAACACAAATGACTTCACCAAAAGAAGCCAAAGACATTCTATATAAACCATCACATAAAAAACTATTTCCAACCAAACGAGAATCATAAAACAATTCAAATTTTCCACTACCAAACTTAAAAGAAAAACCAGAATCATCAAGTTTTGATATAGAAATCAAATTTTGTCTCATTCTCGGTACAAAAACTGTATTCTCCAAAACAAGAGAAAAACCAGACTCCAAAGTTAACTTTACTACTCCTATAAACTCGATCTTCACTTGAACTCCATTCCCAACGCACAAGCTCACTTCATTCTCACCTGGCCTCCATTTGCTTATGAACCCCTGCAAGGAATTCACAATATGAATACTTGCACCTAAGTCTATTCACCAAGAATTTAAAGGCACATCTACTAAAGAAGACTCAAAACAAACTAAGGCCAAGGAGGTACTTGCTGAGTTCTTCTTCTTCTTCTCAAACCAAGCTTTAAACTTAAAACGATCCTTTTGCCAATGACCATTCCTTTTACAAAGCTTACATTGACCATTTTTCTTTATAGTTTCTTTAGGATCACCAAAAGTCTGACCTTCAAACCTTTTACTATGCTGATTTCGGTGTGACTTATTGCCCTTATGGAACTTAGACTTATGATTATAAAAAGACATCTTGTTCTGTTGTGGCTTAAAAGCCAATTGCACAATTTCTACAGTCTCACAACGCATCCTACACTCCTATTGGGCACATATTACTATTAAATCATTTAAATCTCATTTATCCCGCTGAGCATTATAAGTAACATTTAGCTTATTAAACTGGCTAGGAAGACTATTAAGAACATGATAAACCAGAAAAGGCTTAGCAATGAGAATTTTTAGGGCTTCCAGCTTAGAGGATGTATGTATCATTTTCATAATGTACTCCCTAACTCTAATAGAACCATCATATTTCATACTCATCAGTCTATCCATCAGGTCTCTCGTTTCAACTTTATCGGATTCAACAAACCTTTGGCCTATGAAATCCAAAAATTTTTTAGCATTGCCATTGTCCGGAATAACTCCCATAATTGAATCTAATATAGAACGTTTGATGATCTTTAAACAAAGTCTGTTTGCCCTATCCCAGTTTTGATATTCAGCCACATATTCAACAGTGCTCTTATCAGTAGGTTTTGAAAGCTGCTCCTCCAAGGCAAAATCCAATCTCAAAAGACCAAGTGCAATTTCTACGTCTCGTTTCCATCTCACATAATTATTTACAGTCAAGATTTCAATAGCAGATAATTGACTTGAAATAAAGGAGGCACTTAAAACTATGGAAACATGAAATAATACATTTTGTTTAATTATCATCCAATCATAATGCATGCAGTCAATGGATGACAACAAATCTTTCTAATTAATATGTGCTATTAATTAGACAGTACATAATTAACCTCGAAACCATATGAGTTTCATTATAGTAAGAGCCTCGGTGCATCATTGTAAAGTCACATTTGGGCTGACTAAACAACATGCTATAAGATACTCTTAAAACATATCATAAAGCAAATTAATAAAATCACATCAGTTTTGAAATACTATCACCTTTAGGCAGAAGGAAATTTCTAGACTAATGCAATCTCATTAACTAGTTCTCACGATTTTCTAAAATATCACACACAATAACACCTTTGGGCGAGATATTATGTGCAATAAATTAGAAAACAAAGATATCTTTTTCCTTTTTTTTCTTTTAATAAATAAATATCAATGAGTGTGCCACTTTGGCGGCTATAACCCACTAATATTTTAAAATTTTCACTTAATGGAAAAACAAGGATAATCTGAATGTCCATGAATTACAATCACAAAATGATAATATTAATCATCAACATGACACAATCAAAGTCAGAGTTCGAATGTGATTGTAAGACAAAAACAGTGTGAATAGATCAAGTATCTAAGACAACAGATATGCCTAAAATTAAATATATATAAAAATGCTTATAACAAGTTTCAAAATTAATATGCATCCAAAACTTGCTAAGAGAGAAAGTACATATATGCTCAGATCATATAAGATGCTGATTATTCACCAGAAAATTTATCACGATATTAGTACACTGTAGCCCTTAGAAAAAGGTGTAAATAATATTCAAAATTATAAAACAGTGTCTTAAGATTGTACTAAAAATTTTCAAAATATATATAAATAATTAATAGGGCGAGTAAATAAATACTAGAAAAAGAAAATAACAAAAAACATTGTTCCTGTGGCTACACGCGTCGCACGCGCCACCTGATGAGCGTGGGCAACATTCTGGCTGGAGGAGAATTCATCTTCAACCTCCAGCCGGGTCTGAAAGCGGGTAGTGGGTCTACAATTCAGGTCAACGGGTTTTCAAATAGATTTTTCTCAATTTATTGCAATTCATTAGCCAAAAAATAAAATTAATATAGGAAAACATTATTGAGTACCCAAAAAAAAACATATATGATGTCTTAAAACAATGAGTATCCATATTTAGTGTAGATTAATCAAACTTTGAAATGGGTATGAACCCTAATTTTGTAAAAACTCAAAACCGAAACAAAGCAATGAATTAAAGACATCTAAAACAAGTAAATAGCATTCCAAAAAATGATTTTGATATGAATTTGATCAGTCATTTATACAATACAATTTTCTTTTCAAATAATGGTTCTGAAAAGTAATAAAACAAAATATTAAATGAAACCATAATCATAAGGCCCGATTAAAAACAAAATAATAAGGAGACTAAGAGAAATAAAAACCCAAAAGATTTGAAGATTTACAATAAGTAAATACAACAAATTTGATTTTGAGTGATCGGCTCGTATAGAGAAAAAACCGAAAACAGAACATCCTTTTAGTCTTATGAAAGATTCTAATCCTAGCATGGTGGCTCTCATACCAAATATAAAACCAAGAAATCATGCTGGGAAGAAAAATCTTTAAGAATAAATACAGAATATGAAACGTTGAGAATGTACCTACGAAAGACATGGTTGAAGAATGTAGACTGATCATCCCCTCCTTGGTCCTCATAAAATATAAATTTTCAATGGGGCAAGCCAATGGACATATGGAGAGGATAGGGAACCCAGTCTCTTATATATTGAAAACTTATGGAGTCCTCCCATTAAGAACTCAAATTCCAATAGGTCTAGAAAAATTCTAGAATAAGACTCTTAAACTTCCAGACCTACATATGTAATTTACCACGATTTAAATAGGATATAATCCTATATTACTAAGGTGTAATAAACTCCAAATGATTATTCAACTTAATGGGTTAAACCAAAGTACTATTATGAGCTCTATATATATATATATCTAACATGTTTTATAAAACATGGAATCAAATGAAACCCATATTTGAAATTATTCTAACATGGAGATGTTGTAATGATTAGGTAATGATGAAGGAAAAAGTTGAAGATTTGAAATTAAAAAATTTTTTTGTTTGAGTGATGTTTGGAGACTATGAGTGAAATTTTGAGAAAAGATGAGATATTGGTTTGTGTTTTGAAAAAAGCCCTAAGTGATGCTATCCTTGGAGAATTTTTTCTTTCATCTTTGAGTCCAAACCTCCCAATTATCTTATTTTTCTCATTTTACATGATTTATCTGCGCGCTCGTATGATGCATGTTGAATTTGTCTGTGGCATCCTTTTCAACGAAGCTTAAACTAGTGGTTTGATGCTCTTTTGTTGAATGCAAATACAAGGGTTTGAGCTGCAACATTGAGTGCTATGTTGTTATGGGTTCTTGCATCACTCTGTCTTGTGTTGCCAGATGTCGTTCCTGTGAGAGTTGTTTTTATGATTGTTATAATCCTCGAACTCAAGATATAAAAAGTGAGTAGTGATAAACACACAACACATTACACAATACTTTTTACAATATATATTATAAAATAAGGATTTTTTTGTAAAATGATGTTAGTTTCATAAAGTATTTTACAAAAATATATCTTCTTTTAAAATATTATTATGTAAAATATTGTATAAAATGTTGTTTATTTATCATTTTTCATAAAAAGTTGCAGCTCGTGAATCCTGATTAATATGAGGTTGCCGTACACTGCAAGTAGTACTGAACTGTGGTACACTGCAAGTAGTTCAGGTTCATTGTTTCTTCTCCCATGTAATGATGTCCTTGAAGAGCAAATACGAATTTGAAGAGCAAAGCCCAGTGCTTTTGACAAAACGGGAAGAATATTGTACTGTATTGGCACCGATATTGGAAGGGATATTCAGTCCTCTTGCGAGCAACTTATTGCGTAAACACCATTAACATGAGTTATAACCAAAGCATGATTACTTTTATGTTAGTTGATACAAAGGCTTCCACGTCATAGTGTGTAATTAATTATGTCAATAAGCGAGTTTGCAAAACATTAAATAGAATTGTCTAATGACATGATCTTTTTTAGCATTTAGATTGTTTATACTAGATCTATTGATAATGATAGATTCTTAATCTTATTTGTGGGATTTAGGTTTTCTCTAATGTACATATTGATTTTCTTATTTCTTGATTCTCCATTCTCTTTCAATTTTTATTAAGTTTCTGTCTACCTAGCACGTAAACAAATCAAATTTGAAAACTGCTATCTATAATTGGGTGATGCTACAGCCCCTGCTGGGGTTCCGCTGGGAGCTCTCGTTGGGACTGTAGTATTATTTAACGTGTTTTGTTTAAATAATTTTTTATATAGATTTTTTAATATTTTAAAATATTTTTAAAAAATAAAATAAATTTAAAATATTATTAAAAAAATATTTTTTTAATCACGAAATAAAATAAAAAAGTGTTTAAATAACACTTTGCGCACCCATTGCGCACCTGTCAGGCATGGGACGCACAAAACAAAACTCATTTCTTCTTTCAGCCCTTGGCAGATCTGAAGCCTGGACTTCATCGTCCCACAACTTTAGCTTGTATTTGGGTTCATATTTTTTTTTTTTTCATTCTCAACAGAATCATAAATCAAACGAAAACTAGTTGATTTTCTACGTCCAAAACAAAGATCGAGTTTGGGTCTCTTCTTTCTACTACCTGTGATTTTCTTCTTGGACGATACTTCAAGATTTATTAGTTTAAGTTTCTCTAGTTCCGTGATTTTCTTTCCCAGAAGCTTGCTTTTCTTTTTCACAATGGATTGGAATCACTTGCCTTAGGAACTTCTGGGAACAGGTGCAGATAGGCCTAAAATATCAAAAGCAGCTTAAACGATCCTTGTCATTTTTTTTCCCACCAAAAGACTTAGCTCGCATGGACGGAGTCAAGGACACAAGTTGCCATTAATTCTTAAAGATTTTCTATGAGATGCAAGTTGAGAATAGGGAAGATGACAATCGGATAGAAATCTTTAAAGGACTGCTGTTACTTGTAACCCTTGGCTTCCATGTTGGGGATTGAAAAAAAACAGAGACCGCAGTTTTGATATTTTAACTTGGATTTCTTCTGCGAGCAGTTATGGGTCTTGCCGTGTATGTCTTCTTCTCTTCCGGTTTCGTGTTTTGTTTTTTTTTTTTTTAATATAATAAGAGTCACGTCAGGCATCGGTACACAATTGGTACCCAAAATTGCTTGTATGTAGAAGAACTCGGGATGTATATCTCCCTCTCAAGGCTGGGCCATCGTCCTATCCTTGTCAGGGGTGTCCATCCTACGTTTAGAGGTGCCATGCCTGTGCATTTAGTTCGGCTGTCTCCACCAGTACCTTGGGTGTGTATGACTGAGAAAGGCAGTGATATGTTGCCAGTTTTGGGGATCCTGTCAAAGACAGGATCTCTAGCTGGATTATCCTACTGATCGTGTTCTCGTATACAGGATCTCTAGCTGGATTATCCTACTGATCGTGTTCTCGTATCAGAGCATTTAATGCAACCAATTTGTTACTGTCGTCCTGTTTAATAGTGTATCTGCCGCGACAGAAGATATTTTTGGTTGTTTCTCCATAGTTCTATCTCAACTGTGGCTGCTGGTGGTGTCGTGGTCAGATTTGATCACATTGACGCAGTCATCCATCTCTGTCGCAGGTCACACCTACATGGTTGATGAACAAATATGGCTTTACCATATCTCGAGAGAAGGAGTCTAGAGTAGAAAGAGAAGGGAAAAACAGAAGAATGAAGAATAAGACTGAGGGTAGATGGAAAGAAGAGGGTAGATGAAGAGTGGAGAATACTAGAGAAGATGAAGATAAAGCTAGTTCTAGAAATTTCTAGTTGTCACCGGCTAGTTTGATTTGGATCATGGTTGTTTCTATCTAATCCTATGTGGTAGGAACATTTTAACCTAACCCGGATCTCCTGCAATGGCACTTTGGTTGGACCACCATCTCTAGCAAGAATATTTTAGTCCAATGCAGTGAAGTTTGCAGAGGAACATTTTGATCAAATCAACACAATTCCTTTATCGTCGGCTTTAAACTTATTTGGATAGTAAAAATGATAATTTTTTTAAATTCTTATATAAAATATAATAAATAATTCAAAATTTTAAAATTTTAAAATACTATTATAATAATATTTTATTCAACTTTTAATTTTTATTTCAATTAATTTTATCCTAACTTAATATCTAAATCCAACCTTACACTTTTATTAGACTTTTAATTTACCGTTATCCTTGAACCTCAAACGGTTCAAACGTCAATAAAGCTGTGGAGTCCGTAACATACCAACCCGAGATAATTACGAGATGCTTTTAGCAAGAAGAGAGAAGCCGGCCCCCACCCCTCAAAATTTTAGTTTAATCCATGTTTGGCAACTCATGATTTGAGTATCCTTTCTCTATTTCTCAAGTTTTCTTTTTAACTTTGTTCTAAAATACACAAAATTAAAAAATATGTCATTCTAAATCTTTTCTACTTTTCCTGTCTTCATATTCTCAATTCTTCAATTAAAATAATATAAAAAAACTCATAATTAAAATGGCCCTATGTGTAGCCCACTCTTTGGATGGCCCAGTCCTTAAGAGTTTTTTTTAGTTTTGTATTTTTAATATAAATAAAGAAAACTTCTGCACAACTAGGGCCTCGCTATAACAAAAAAGAATTTTTGGGATGATTTTGTTTTGGAGGGAAATAAAAATCTTCCCAAAAAGTGAGATTAAGAGACGAATTTCATATTTTGTGCAAAAAAAAAACGACAAAAAAACTATACTGTTCAAACAGTATAGTTAGGGACGAAATATTTTGTCTCTAATAATGAAACTGTTCGAATGTAATGTTTTAACATTCGGACGGTTAAATTTAACTATTCGAACGTACATTTTGGCACGTTAGGTAAAATTATTATAGCAGGAAATTGGTCTACCGTTCGAACGTACAAATTTAACTGTTCGAACGTGCATTTTGGCGCGTTAAATAAAATTATTATAGCGAAAAATTGCTCTACCATTCAAACGTACAAATTTCACCATTTGAATGATGAATCAGTATTGTTTGAACGGTGATCATATGTTTTTTTTTCTTAGAGAATTATATTTATATTAACTAGTAATTATAAGAAATTTATCAATTAAATAATAGGAATAATATAAATCAATAATTAGTTCAGAAAATATTAAATAATACTAATTCATAATTAAATACTGAATTTACAAAATATTAAATATTGTCCATTCTAAAAACAAAAAGTAAATAAATAAAAGATAGAAAGTACTGAGACCCCAACTCTTTGCACACTTCCTCGACTGCAGCTAAGCGTTCATCTATCTGTGTAAGTCGAATATTGATGGTGACCTGAGTCGCAGATATGGTATCAAGCTTCGCACGTAACTGAGAGATTCTAGCAGTAATCTCTGTACGAAACTCAGACACATCATAATGGACCTCCATACGCACTGCATTGATCACCGCTGATGTCTGTCCACTGATCGTTACACACACAATCTCGGCCATATCCTCACGAGTAGCGCTGTGTACAAATGCCTCGTCCTGTTTAGATGTCATAGCAGTCGATACTCCATGATATCCCAATTGTGCATATGTATGAGGATCAACTGGGTTTGGAACATGTCCACCAAGATGCAATCTCAAGTGTCTCATGCTGCATGAGAGGGTGGTGTTGTTAATCGGTCTCATCAGCTCCCGTTTACGCTTGGTAACATCAGGCATGACACTGGCAAATAACAGAAATTAGGTGACCCTATATATGATACTATATATATGTTATCTATAGTCTAATATATTAACATATTATATTTTAGTTATAGTCTAATTAGTTGACACAATAGATGCTAGTACTATATAGATGACACTATATATGATACTATATATATGTTATCTATAGTCTAATATATTAACATATTATATTTTAGTTATAGTCTAATTAGATGACACTATATATGATACTATATATATGTTATATATAGTCTAATATATTAACATATTATATTTTAGTTATAGTCTAATTAGATGACACTATATATAATACTATATATATGTTATATATAGTCTAATATATTAACGTAATATATTTTAGTTATAGTCCAATTAGATGACACTATATATGATACTATATATATGTTACTTATAATTTAATTAGTATGATATTATATATTCATATATACTTTATTATAATATAATATATAATATGCTCGATTATATCTTTTAATATGATATTACTATGTTACTAAACTATAGTATCATCTAATATGTCTATATATATTAATGTTGTTCTTTTATTTAAAGGTATAGTGTAAAAAAAATATTATTAAAATTTATCAAACCATTCGAACCTACTATTTATCCGTTCACACGGGAAACTTTAGCAGGAAAATTTTTGCCGATTCATTGTTTCACGTTCAAAAGGTTAGTACAAACAGGAAATGTTCTGCGAATACATGATAGAACCTCACAAACTCGCTCTACTCCTACCACTCTCAGTCCCTCATGAACCAAAGATCCTTCGCGAACCAACGCCATTCTCCCTCAATCCAGCCCCCAAACTCCAAAGAGTTTTCATCTCACTCAATTATTCCGGATTACCTCATTATATTTATTGCTTTTTGGGGAGCTCCTTCGCATTGGGTACACAACATATAGTCTAATCTCTTTATCTTTTCATCTCCCAAAATCCAAGTATGTTTTTTATATTCTCATTTTGGTTTGAATATGATATTTTGCAATGTTGGAAATTTGTTTGCTCTTGATATTATTGTTTGTGTTTCTGTGAGTTCGTGATTAATGGGGTTTTCCAATGCTGAAGAGGATTGAAATCTGGAATGAACCGGTTCAAACGGTTTAGGCTTACCGTTTGAACGGGTATGTTATGGTCGAACATAGTTTAACACCGTTCGAATGGAAACTATACATCAATGTATTTACAATTAGAAATTAAAATATATAAGGATAGTTGTCCATTCAAAAATATTTTAAAAATACTTAAACTAAATAAAAATACAAATACTTAATACTAAATCTTTAAATTAAAATACAAATAGTTAAATTTAAAAATACTTAAATAGTTAATTCTAAATTAATAAAATTAAGTATTTAATTTAAAATACTACTAAATCTTTAAATTAAAATACAAATAGTTAAAATTTAATAATACTTAAATAGTTAATTCTAAATTAATAAAATGAAGTATTTTAATTAAAATACATCTAAATCTTTAAATAATACTTAATAATTATGTGTTTGTTGTATTGTTGTATAAATAATATGTTGTTATTGTTTGACATATGTTAGTATATATTGCATTGTTTGTTCATCAAAATAAACCTTAGACCCGCTCGAGAGTTATCAATCTGGATGAATGCTTGATTGATAACTCTTGAATTGCCCAAAGTGGACAGTTTAGGATTGTAACATGATTCTCACAAACTATCAAACTATATCTATTATCGTCCAACATTATGATTTTGGTGGATTCATTCCTTGTTCTCTGGACAGGCCTCCAAGCAATTTATGGTTTTTTACGTACATATTTTGGGATTATCTATTTATGTACGAACAATGCCAATCTCACCGTTAATTATTAAGTTTGCACTTATTATAAAACTTGTGTGAGTATTGAACAATTTCTAATGTATTTTTTCAAATACCATGAATGTCTATTTGGTTTTTTATTATTAAGTTTAAATAAAATAGTTATCGTTTGAACGACCACATAACGTTCGAACGCAATTTACTAAATCGTTCGAATGCCATTTCTTTTCTTAGTGTTCAAACATAACTTTTCCTGTTCGAACTCTTATACCGTTGATCTGTCCTTTTAACGTTCGAACGGAAAGTTAAATTTATACCGTTTGAATGAGTGTATAATTTATTTTTGTTCGAACATATTTTGCAATTGTCCAAACAAATTAATCCAGTTCGAACATAAAATTGTAACCATTCGAACGATATTCTGGGACAAATTTCAACTGTGACAACGTTCGAACGGTTTCCTCCAAATTCGTCCCAAAAGATATTTTTTGGGACAATGTTGTTGGAACAAGCTTGGGATGAATTTTTTTTGGTCCCAAAGTATATTTTGGGACGAAATGAGTATAATTTGGGATGAAAAATTTTGTCCCTAAAGAACGTTTATGTTTTAGTGCCTACACCATCACAAATTTCTTGAGAAAAAAAGAAGAAGATGAATAATAAAAACTCACATCAATAAATATATAGTATAGAACTACTGAGTATAAAAATTCATAAATAAAAAGTTTTAATTATGTATTATTTTCTTTATAAGCTTTCACCGTCCAAACGTATGTAGCTTTCTTGCTATTTTTTTATTTTTATATTAGGATTTATGCAAATTTTCTTTTTCCATCACGTTAATGTAATTAACGATTTTCCTTAATCAGAAAATATAACTAATTTGGAGATCTAAAACTCAAAGTATTTGACAAAATAATTAATGGGATCGATAATTGGACTTTATTAGCACACTACAACACAATTTGTCTTTTGTGATAGAGGAAACCGTCACCAAAAATTGCCAAAACGTCACTAAAGATATTTGGTGATGAAACCGTCACCTAATGTGCGTCACAGAAAATAATTGGTGATGATTTACTGTTGAACCGTCACTAAAAATATTTTTAGTGACGGTTGCAGGTGTTCCGTTTGGTTAAACGATCGAACATTCCCTTTTTTCTGACAGTTGAGAACTGTCACATAAAGTAATGTTCAAACGTCCAATTTAATGTTCGAACGGCAACCCGACCGATCGGCATTCGTTGATTATAGTTCGAATATATCATATTTATGTTCGAACATTTATGCATCCGAACGTTAATTATAATAAACGTTTGAATATTCGTTCGAACGTTAACGGACCAATGTTCAAACGTTCCGAGTTTAACGTTCAGACTTTATTTCGAATGTAAATGAAGGAGTATTGAAATGCAAGTGGTATGTTCAGAGGTTTGTTTGAACGTTAATCATTCGAACGTTTTGTTCGTTTGAGGGTCAGTACGTTCGAACGTATATGCCTATGTTTGAATGTTACTATACAATTTTATGTATTTATGTTCGAATGTTGGTTCGAATAGGAACCAATGTTCGAACGTTTTTATATTACATTCGAACGTATAGATCAGAAATACTAATTTCATAAAATTTAAAAACATACCAATTATATCATATTACATAACATCAATTAACAAATAACAATGTCTTATAAAATTTTAAAATTAGATATTAAAATTGGCCACTACTACTGATAAAATTTATTTCTTCTTTTTTCCTCGCCCACCGCGATTCTGTTGTAACGACATAACACACTCTATTTGCACCATCATCTCCCATTGCACTTACTCTTGGACTTCACTGTGTAGTCTTTCCTCCTGGTCTCTTTGTTGGTCCTGCAAACGCGTCTCTAAATGAGACTGTCGTTCTAAGAGAGACTCTAACTCTTGTTGTCTTGACCTCATATACTAATTTTCATGTCGTGCAGCTTCTAAATCTTTGGTAAGATCATTAATTTGTGAAGTCGATAAGATTGAGGAGAATGAATATCTATGCTTGATAGATCATCCCAAACCTCTTGTCATACTAGACTGTTGCCTGAACACTTGCGTAAATATGTCTATGTCACTAGGAGAGGCTTCCCCAGAAGCCGACTGCATCTCTATCATTTTTTCCTGCAATTTGAAAGGTAATGATCGTTAATAAGTAACGTATTAAAAGAAATAGAAATAAAAAAAAAATTATTCACATATTACATAATTTATTTAACAAAATTAACATTGCTTACATAATTATCTGCAGCTACAGGATCCATCCACTCACTATGCTCATTAGTGTGAGCAACACCATAGACATGAATGAGGGAAAAGTTTTCAGGATCATCACGTTTCTAACAAAATGACATTAGCAATTTTAAAAAGATCATGTTAGTATTTAAATAAAAGAATATCAGAAAATAAATAAATTCTATAATTTTTTAATTACCATTTTTTCAGCAAGACGGTGGAATGACATTGAACCGGCACCATCACAGTCAGAGCAGATCTATTCTGTGCATTTGTAGAACTCAAGTGCTACAAAATATATTAAGAATGTTAATTGTAATATGTATACATATAATATATAGAATGAATATGAATGTAAATAATTAAAAAATATAAATGTAAAATACCTGATAACCTAGAGATGCGAAAAGATCACAACACTTTCTCCAATCATCTAACATCATCTGCTGGAAAGGAGACTGTGCACCCTCTTTCAACGTCTCAAACTTCTTGAAGTGGTTATGACATCGTCCCTTGTGACGTCGGAATAGTGTAGCCATCAACTCATTCATGGTTCTCAAATCCTCGCTACGGCCAAAGTCGAGGTTGAATTCATCCTAACAAGTGAATCAGGTAAAAAATATGATATATTAATCTAGGTGAAAAAAATGTACTCTCAAAGTAAACTCACCAACACACGACTTCGAATGTGCTCCATAATCTCATTCGGAACATCTCGCCATAAGCGCACATAAAATGGAGCATAAGCTCGAACTACTGTGCTAATATAGGAGGAAAGTGTTGCTGCACTATCATCCACTCCTCCAGTGGAATTATCAAGAATGGTGATCTTGAGTTCACGTGCCTTCTGTTTGTCTCAATAGAGATGCAACATGTATAGCCACGACAACAATGTGCAGATGCATCAACTACATGATAATAGATAGTATAATTATTGTTATATAGTTATTGAGATAAAAATGTTAATTATATAATTAATTATCAACTACAATATTTCCTTACTAGTAGGTGTGAACTGGCTGTTGTTCTCTTGCGTGTTAACTTGATCTTCAGGAGCGGATTTCTCGAGTGGGGAGTCTTCAATGGGTTCGGGACTTGGACTTGGCAAAGGCACATTTCTTCATTGTCGTTTTGGCAGCATTCTTGAAAATAATTAATTATATCAAAGAAAATTAATTAGAAAAAATGTTGAAAATTCAAGATATTTTATAGTCACTAATATTTGAAGTATAAAATATTAAGTACTTTTATTCTTCATCTTCAGATGTATTTTCTGTGCTTGTTTCAGAATCTCCCTCAATAACATCTTGATCATCATCATGCATTTCTTCTTCATCCTCTTGGCCGGATTCTGCTTCTTCTTCCTTCTCACTTACTTGAATTGAATGATCATTTGATACGGATGGATCGAGATGGACGGGTGGGACATCATCTCTACACAAGGGGAGCAACTTGAGTGCACTGAGATCAACAAACAAGTTAATACCCTATCCATCTTCCTGGTATACCTCTACAAGCCAATACGAATGGATCATCTTTGTACCATTTAGCTGCAGTATTGACACTCGTAAAGTGATTATCCCTATGTATCGAAACCCGACCACCGCCTTGATCCCACCAATCACATTTAAAGACATATGTTACTGATCCACCCAGATATTTCAATCCGATAATATCACATATGACACCATAATAGTCAATATCATCTGTTCCATGACTCCCCTTGACCGACACACTAGAGTTTTGAGTCTTTCTATTACATTCACGGTCCAGAGTATGAAATCTATAGCCTCGAACCGTGCATGCAGTGTATCGAAGTGCTCTATTTGAGGGACCACGGGCCAATGCATACAATTCAGAATAAATTGATCCGGAATCACGAGCACGTTCCAAAATTTAACAATTGAAATAGTATATATTTATTATTTCATTATCCATAGTTAAAAGTATCAAAATATAACATATATATAAGTTTAGTTCATACACATTCTTCAAACCATCCAGGAAATTCTTCCTCGTGTCTTGCCTCTATGTTTTCTACGCCTTTCGTCCTAAGTTTGTCAATGTGCTCACTGTTATAGATAAATGCAAAAGAAGTTTATTTGAGCACAACAATTATAGTTAAACTTGAAGAACATTAGAATTATTCGAAGCATGGAACAACATACCTGAGATAATCATCAATCTCCCAGAAATTATTTAGCACATACCACCGAACTTTACCTAACTCTCCATTAATTAAATCGTAACCCGTTTGTGCACCCAAGAGTTGTATAAGACTGTTCATCTGGGCCCAATTTTTTCCGGCCTGGATAAAATCTGGGTCGGAACCCATATTATAAAAACCGGATATATCCGGTCTGGACCCGAGTATGAAACCTGGGTTCCGTATTCATAACCCGGTATAACCGGATTTGTATAAAAGGCAAAAAAAAATTATCGTTCCTTTGGCCCACCCCCCCCCCCCCATCCCCCTCCCCCTCGTCTCTCAGCCCTAGCAACGATTCTACGAAACCCTAGCCGCCGTCATGATCTCGATGGTTACTTGAAGGAGAGGAGTAGTTGATTTGAGTACACTCTCTCACCGATGGCTTGCAGAAGCTCAGCTTTGAGAATCTTCTCTTCCTCGGCCAAACTAGCCAACCCTAGATCACAGTACACCTCTTCGCCCACCAATACACTCATACCCATCAAGCTCTCAAACCCATCTCTCACCGACATCCATCCGAGCCTTCTAGACCTGGTAAAATGGTACTGCTATCATCTCTCAAACCCGCCGTGCCCTCGAAGCCCGTCGTGCCCTCGCCCTTGCCCTCGAAGAGTTGGAGCAAAAGAAAGCTGCATGCAAAGAAAGGGTACTCCCCATTTCCTGCCCTCATATTATTGCGTGTTATTTTGCTTGCTCTATGACTGAATCAGTTAGTTTTGTTGAAATGATAAGCAAGAACCCATGTGATTATCAAGTGTTCTTGTAGCTTCAAGTGTATTTGATGATTCTGTTGGATCAATGATTAGTAGACCCTTTTAGCAATATGTCTGGTTTGTACGAGAATGTTATAAATTTTGTGAATATTTAGGCATTCCAATTTACATATTTTTGGTTAATTATCTTGGGTTGTGCTTGATTTGGATTTCTACTTTGAGAGATTTATAATACAATGTTTCTTTTGTCTTGGTTGCGATGGAAATTTTGGGTTTTTGTTATGGTGGGCGTATGGGTTTGTTTATGGGCAGATTTGTTCCTGTTTGTCATGCTTTTGGTGTGAATCTGATATTTCAACTTCCTTTATGTCATTTTTGAGCTGTGTTAGATGAGACAACCGCTTGCAACTCATTTATATTTTACCTATTCATGTGCTTCTACTTGAAAACTCTAGATCTGTAACTTTTATGGTGATCTCCACATTGGGGTCAGAAAAATTGCTCCCTCTCTCTCAGTATTACTCAATTTCACTTTCATTTATATCATATATTTCTAATTTAAACTAAAATCTACTGAAGCAGTGCAGAGGAAAGAACCTCTTCTTCTCTACTGATGTGGAGAAACATGTTGTAGAGGCTGATATAGTCTTTATTTCAGTTAACACCCCTACCAAAACCCAGGGCCTCGGAACTTAAATTCTTAAGGTCGTATGTTTTGATTGAATTGATGCAATTAGATGGAATATTTTAATTATGATTTGATTATTAATTAAGATATGAACTGTAGAATTGTAAAATATGATAAAAATAAATTAGGTAAAAAAATAATAAAAATATTAAATTAATAATATTTTATACTTGCAAAATCCAATGATAATGCTCTTAGGTGTTCCTTTCCATGGTTTGTGTTCTTCTTTGTTGAAATACATTCTTACTCTTCAGTTTGGGTGGCTGTAGAGAATATACTAGGAATTCAATGTAGCGGTTGTCTTCAGTTGGGTGGCTACATCGAATAGGCTTGAAGTTTTATTTGGTGTGATTAAATCACATGGAAGACTATGTTATTGATTTGTAACTCATATCTTGTAATTTTATATTTTGTAATAATGTAATATGTAATAGATTGCATGCATTTTAGTTTTGTATTTTTATATATTTTATTATTCTGCACAATGTTAGGATTATGCTTTTTAACATTACCTTTTAGAAGAAAATTTCACATAATATAGGCTTTTATTAAAAAAAAAATTATGTTTTTCAACATGGATTATTCTTGAAAAATCTTTAATATGGTATAGGTTTTTATTAAAATAAAATTATTCTTTTAAATACAGACTTCTATTTAAAAAAAAATGAAAAACAGAATTCTTTAAAAAAAAAGAAAAAGAAAAACGGGTTCAACCTGGAACCAGGAATCCGGGTTTTTAAAAACTCGGGTTCAACCGGGTTTTGGCCCGGGTCTAACTCGAACCATCCCGGTCCGGGTTCCGGCCCAGGTTTGAAACCTGGGTCCCGGTCCGAGTTTACCCGGGTTCCCGGGTTGGAACCCGGATGAACACCCCTAGGGTCGTACATTCTGCGAAAACACTGATAGTTCACAAGGAGGCGGAGCAGCAAGATCAGTATTTCTCTCTTGATGATTAAATCATGTCTCAACACCACGAAGATATAGAGAACAAAATGTTAACCATTCATCGTGTATATAGGCCTCTGCTATTGAACCCTCAGCTCTGCCTTTATTCCTAACAGTGCGCTTCAGTCGATCCAAATATCTTTTAACTGGATACATCCAACGAAATTGCACCGATCCACCCAACATTACCTCTCGTGGTAAATGTATTGCTAAAAGGACCATGACATCAAAAAATGTTGGTGGAAAGATCTGCTCGAATTTACATAGTATAGTAGCAATGTCTTCTTCCAATTTCCCAACACATCTCGATTTACTACCCGAGTGCATAAATCCTTAAAAAACATACAGAGTTCGGATATGGTGACACGTACATTAGATGTCAGCTTCCCACGAGTTCCCACAGGTAATAATTTCTGAAAAAATATGTGACAGTCATGACTTTTCAATCCATTGATTTTCCAGTCATCAGAACTCACGCATCTACCAATATTTGAAGCATAACCATCTGGCAATTTCGCACCTTGCAACCATTGGAGAGGTCCATCCTCTCCTCCCTCATCATCGTACAATATGCATGCTGCATGACCACCCTATTGCCTTCCACCTATAAATATAGATTTTGTTTAATTTCCAATCTATCAAGATCTTTCCTCGTCTTGATAGTGTCTTTCGTCTTTTTGTTAATGCTCATCAATGTATCCAATATATTATCACAAATATTTATCACTATGTGCATTATATCCAAACTATGTCGCAACATACAAGACGACCAATACGGCAAGTAAAAAAAAAATACTACGCTTTGTCCAATTCAATTCTGCTAAGCCTGGTTTTCTCTTGTTCTTTTCCCGACCTTTGCCAAAATTGTTCGCTCTAACATGTACCAGTTGGTCCACTATCTCTTCCCCAAACAGCTCTTTTGGTGCAATTCTATCCTCTACTCTATCATCAAACTTAGCACATTCTCTTCTCCATGCATGATTTGCTGGTAGATAAAGTCGATGACCCATGAAACACAACTTCTGAGAATACTTTAACCACTCACTAGTAGTTTCTTTATTACATATCGGACACGCTAACTTCCCTTTCGTACTCCAGCCAGAAAGATTTCCATATGCTGGAAAGTCATTTATGGTCCACATTACCGCAGCACGCATATGAAAAGATGTCAACGTGGATGCATCATAAGTTCTAACGCCTGTTTCCCATAACTCTTTTAGCTCTTCAATCAATGGCTGCATGAATACGTCATTGTCATTCCCAGGTGATCTCGAGCTGGGGAGAAGTAAAGTTAACAAAAATTTGGGCGCCTTCATGCACCTCCATGGTGGAAGATTGTATGAAATCAACACTACAGGCCAAGTGCTATAACTTATATTCCCAAAAGGGTTGAATCCATCGGTTGTGAGTCTCAGGTGCATGTTCTGAGCTTCTATCCCAAACTTTGGATATTGATTATTGAAAGACTACCACGCAAATAAGTCAGCAGGGTGCCTCATATATGCGTCATCCTTGACCCTTTTCTCCTTGTGCCACCTCATATCGTGAGCTGTTTTCTTACACATATATAGTCTTTACAACCTAGATCTCAAGGGAAAATACTGCAACACCTTAACCGGCATGTTTTTCTTACCCTTCCACCTCGACTCTCCACATACAGGACATGCTTGTTTCTCTTCGTTCTCCTTTCAGAACAAAACACAATCATTCTTTCATGCATGTATGGACTTGTACTCAAATCCTAATCTCTTTCTCAATTGTTTCGCTTCATAAAAGTTCTTGGGCAATGCAGACCCTTCGGGAAGCACCTTATTAAATAAGTCCAATGCCTTGTTTATTGCTTTCGTCGACATCCCACACAATGACTTAATGTGAAACAATCGCACAATAAACGACATTTTGGAATATTTTTTATAGCCTGGATAAAACTCACGCTTTGCATCTTCCCCCACATTGTAGCAAAATCTTCACAATAAGTCCTTCCGCCACTTGAGTCATTGTCGTCAACCTCATCCATAATTATCTCTTCTCCAATGTCACCCAACATCTCCTCCATCTCATCCTACTCATAATCATCATCTATGTGCCGCAAATAATTGTGATGATCGACCAATACATCTGCTGACTCTTCATACTGCTCACCATGCAATACCCATCATGTATACCCAAGATCCATACCATTCACAAATATATGACTTTCTACTTCATCCAACTCTATCGCACACAAATTTTTATACCCCCGACATGGACACTTAATGTAACCACGACTATCAGCAGAGACCCGTGCAAAATCAATGAAGGTTCTTACTCCACGCTCATAGGGTATGCAATCCTTTCAAAGTCTATCGCCCAGACGCATCCAATTTTTATCCATTTTCAATAACATCTATCTATTAATAACAAGTACAAAGAAAATTCACATGCATGTATGCTCCAATTTTCATTGCTTTTTTGATTGGGTAGTTGGTCCTATCCCATTCGAGATTATATTATTCATATTGAACAAATCTCGTCACTCTACTACTTTCCACGTTAGTAGAAATTTCGGTAGCACCTCCCCATAGTTCTCCAAGTATACATGTTCAAATAGAGGGATTGTGAGCCCTGAACAGTATACCCGAAGAATAGTAGAGGAAGACAATGAAACTTCACATTAAATGTGGAAAGTATGAGTAACGAACATGTACAATACAAATAATATAATCCCAAACTGTCCACGTTGGACAATTTAGGAATTAGTGGACATATAAATGTACACTAATTCCCAAACGGGTCTAAGGTTATTTATGCAATGTCACAACATATCTATCAAAAAACACTACAAACAATATCTCCATGTCGTTTGAATTAATAATGTCACATTCTAGTAGTGTTACATTGTTAAACTAGAGAGAGATAGATGATTATGTGAACAAGTTTCATATCAGTACACAATGGGAAAGAAATCTTAAAGAAATGTCTAAATTTTAGTCTAATTACTTAATCGTCACAAACTGTCCGACCCTGACATTGAGAGTCAAGCAATTTGACAGACATTTCTTCAAGATCATTCTTTTCCAGGGTGTACAAGACACATAACTTGTTCACATATTCTTTAATCTCTCTCCAATTTAACAATATAACACAATACGAATGTCACATTGTTAATTTATAAAAAAATAAAAAATTAATAGTTATGGAATCGAAACTTCAGACTTTTCAACAGACAACAAAGTTTTTTGGCCTGATTTTGGATTGGCTGGGGCTATCCTATGCGAAATACTATTATGATTGATCTCGAATTATTATTCCCAAATTATAATTTTAATTGTTATTATATATCTTAGGACATTGTTAATTGGCACCTCCCCATAATTTTAATTCTTATTATATAATTGTTATTATAATTGTTATATATAATTTCAAAGATTATTATATAATTTTAATTATTATCATTCCCAAAGTATAATTTTAATTGTTATACTTAATTGGGTGAGTTATTTATTTATATAGACAATAAGTATATAATTTCTATATAAGCATTTATTTGATCATTATTTATTTACTCTCTAGTATATTTATTTATTCCAACTCTCTACTTATTTGGTAGGTTCAACACTTTTTCCTTTAAGAGTATTTTACTTTCTTTATATATATATATATATATATTTAATAATATAATGGTTTGGAACCTCATAATGGTAAGAATATTTAATAAGTAATTATTAATTATAGTTATTGTATGTATATATTATACTTTATATATAGCTAAGTTATATACTTCTTTTTTCTTCTTTTTAAAATTAAATTTTATAGTATAATTCTAACTTGAATAATAATCATATTCTAACTAAATTAGTATGAATACATTATATATACTTATTAAATGTTAAATATTGAGTCTCATATTAAATGTATATTAAACGTTTTTAATCTTTACTTAAATTAAGAGTTTAAACTTGTAATTTTCTTGTTAAAGAACAAATTCAAAAAACACAAAAAAAGGTCAAATAAATACTAAAAACTAAACACAATATATTTCTAACCATGTAAACATATTCAAACAATAATCACAATATTTCAAATCCATATCACAATAACAACAATATTTTCACAGCAATATTTCTACACATATTAATTCATCAATGAACACTATAAACTCACAAACTATTCACAAAATTCACAAACAATAATTACAATTATTTCAAGAGGAAACATAAAATCACATGTACATGTATTAACATATTCCTAAACTTGAGAAATATAACTAGCACTCACAAATTCTTCAAAACCAAAAAATATTATATTAAAATTTTCACATAAATCCAAAACCTAAAGACAATATATTTCTAACCATGTAAACAAATTCAAACAAAATTCACAAATAATAATCACAATATTTCAAATCCATATCACAATATATTCACAATATTCCCACAACAATATTTATACACATATTAATTTATCAATGAATACCATAAACTCACAAACTATTCAAAAACTATACAAAGAATAATTACAATATTTTAAGAGTAAGCATAAAATGTATAAACACATTGCTAAAGTTTAGAAATATACTTAGCACTCACAATATCCTCTTAGAACATATTTGCGGCGACCATTTGTCCCTGAAATTTTTTCTGTATACAATTCAACCTGCTTTCAACATCAATTTAATCCATTAAACCATCTGATCAATTATATTTCCTAATAAGCATACAATATCATGAATTGATCATCATTGAAATATATATATATATATATATATATATAGTTTAAGCATCCCCAACATCATACATTAATGAAAATTGCTCAAATTGAAATTGATGATAGTTTAGTCTAAATACTACTTAACACCCCACAATATATCAATATTGTTTTACAGGTGTCCTCCTCTCTTCAATATAGGGTAACTAGAGTTTCCTAAGCAAGCCATGATCATCCCTTGGAAGCTGCTGGCCCTCGTCATGATCTCAAAATTGCGTTCATCTCAAAACTGCCTTCTTCAATTCTTCTTCTCAAAACTTGATGCCATTCTTCATTGATGCCAACTGCTACAAACATATACATGTTTCTTTAGTTCTCAAAGTCAACCACAATGTACATTCATCATTTTCTATACATTTATCATTTCCACAGTGTACATTCACTTTATTAATACTATAATGGCTGCATTAAATAAAGGCAACTAGCAAGCTGATTACATTAAGTGAAACAACATTAAATATATGATTGCATTAAATATATATGATTCCTAAGCAAATAAAATTAATACAACATTTTTTTTATGTAAAATATATAAAGGAAAAGGTGAAACAAATTTTGAACTAATGTTGTGAGATCTTGAGTTTTCAATTAACTTGTCTACCAGGTTTTTTTTCATGTCTTTTATCTAATAATGTGTAAGCATAGGTGCATGTATTCACGAATCTTTTAATATAACCACCTATAATGCATTTAATTGGGTAACTCATCTAATCACCAAAAGAAAGGGTAACACATCCTGTCTCAGCCTCTAGGTGCAGGTATTAGATAGAAATAACCAAGTTAAAGCAATTAAGTTAAAGCAATTCATGTCTAGCAATTGCATCAAAGTCATCACAAATATAGAACATAAGCAAATTAGCAATATGGATTAGTGAAGTTTACCCTCAGCTTAGAAAGATTATATTGCACAGTCCTTATGAGAATAATGACCATCAGGGAACCAAGAGATTTCTGATGAAGGAGGCGTTATTTGTACCATGGAACACCAGGCAATATCTATCCACATCATCTATGTTAATAGAATCTCTTTGTAAAGCATAAATGGCAAATAAATATAATCTATTTATGCATTTTTCTGACCTTAACACCATACCAAGCATCTTAAGGCAGAAGAAGGAACACAATGGGAAGTGCTTGTTAAGGCCTTCCAAATCAAAATCCTTGACACCACATAAACTTAACATGACAAAAGTGAAAGCAACAGGTGAAGGCCGTTTTGTGGGCAACTCCAAATCAATGCAAACTCTTCAAAACATATGTACTGCCCCACAAAAAACGTGTTTCCCAATATATATATATATATATATATATAGTGTACTACCTCTCTAGTTCTTGTTTACAAAGAGGACAAGAAGATATAATTTGGAGCCATTGATCTATGCACTTGAGGTGGAAGACATAGGAACATCGCAACCTCCTCAATTCTTCCTTGTCCTTGTAATTGGTTATGCAAATGCAGCATTCCTGTCATTCCCACCACAAATACAAAAAAACACAACAATCTCATCAGCACTTCAACTTTCAACATGCCAATATATCCTTTTGAAATAGAATATACTAAATTTGTTCTGTCCTATGAAAGATATTAGCTTATCTGTAAGTGTAAGTTGAAATGAGACTTACTAAATCATCATTTGCAAGGTTGGATGCTGGGAAGCTGGGAAGCTGGGAAATTTGATTGTTAGATGCTCCTCTATCAGTTGACCCAGCATTCATGTTGTATCCGACGAGGCTGCTAATCATTGGCACGCAACAGCATAGCAACAAAAATAGCAGGAATGGGAATGAATAGCAGATTGCATTCCAAGCTAGCAAGAAGATTCAGAGCACGTGCAGTTTTGGGGCTTGATGAAAGGACCCAAATCGAGAGTCGAATACCCAAACATTGCCCATCACAAACCACATTGCAAAGAGAAATTCTAGTGAAGTTTGGCATTTGTTCATTAGATGTGAGATCCTGTATCCATTGTAGCAATCAATTAAAAGGCTTCGAAAAGCTCTTGAGTTGTCAAAAACTCTCTGTACTACTTCCACTAAATTTATGGAAACTTATTTGTGTATGAAAAAAATTAAAAGCAGGCAATTCATGAGTTTTGAACATGAAGTCATCATTTAAATATAGCTGCTAATACAATAAAACTCTAAGGTGGCCTAGTACAAAATATAGTGACCACCAACTATTATCGAATTGATTTGAAGTTATTTGTTATAACTTGAGGCTTTCAATCATATCACTAAGGGTTCATCACCAACAGTGTGTGTACATGTAAGAACACGGGAATCGAGACACTCGGATGGTGACAATACGGTTACGCATCCCAACGATAGTGCCAAGTGTGTGTACATGTAACAGTGTACAAAAACAACGCAGCGGATAATTAAGTCAACAAAGTACCAGAATTTAAACACAATTTAAATATCAGTAAAAGTAGTTTAAAAGTTATTCAGTCATCCCAAATATAATATAATACAAGTCCCAAAATAAAATGAGTGATCCCAAATCACTCCTCGGGCATGGCAGAATCCTCAGGCTCACCCTCAGCTTCATCTGCATCAAAATCTGCGTTACCAAAAAGGTACCGCAGGTAAGTATAAACCAAATAACCACGAGATTACAAATGCATTAATGCTACCAACAATAATGCATGCATATGATGAAATATACATTATGCCCCAAAACGAAATTTTCCCCGAAAATTATTATTTTCCACGCACGCCAAAATCTCATTTTGGCCCAAACATATCCGTAAAACATTTTCCCAAAAATGATTCACACAAAATCCATATCCAACACACGCTATTTTCCCAGAAAATAGTCCATTAATCCATTATTACCATATGCACCATGATCTCCCCTAGGGACCATTCGCAAGTCCTACCTTCGTAGCGATGCCCAGTTCCGCGCCCAGCGTGTTCGTGGCCAAGCATCCTCTATCCCCCGCCAGCAGAGGGGCCACAGAGTCGGCACGAGACTATCTCGTCCGATCCCATTGTCGCCCAGCGACAATCCAGGGGACGTTACTCAGTATATTCCACTCACGAGTGACCAGAGGAGCCCCATCGAGATAATGCCCCATCTCAGATTGGGGTCGTGATACACACGCACCCAAAATCCATTCTCACATGAAAACCCAATTTTCATAAAATACACCTGAACATGAATGCAATTACACGAAAACCCAATTTCCCTTACAAACATGATCATGCATGCAAATATGTCATGTACATGAAACGACGCATTATCCAACAACCAACAACTCCCAACACAAACCAAACACACAAACAACTCTATCCTGCAATCCATCCTACCCCCGTACTCCTCGGACTCAGTCTGGCATAACCAACCAATTCACAGTAAAATGAGTTAGTGCAAAAATACAATTAAATCATGAAAGTTATTTGGAAAAATACTTATAGTGCTAAATAATAATTTCTGGAGGATTACGGAGGTGCAAGAAGTGACGGCTTAGCAATGTAACAGTGCAAAATGCACTGTGGCCGTTGGTCTAAAAAACTCACTTTTGAACGGGGACAAACCAAGACCCGAGATTGATAGGGTAGGGCTTAGGGATGTCGGTGAAGTTAATGGTGGTGGTGGTTGGCCGTGGGTGGCAGCGTGGGCGGCGGTTGAAGACCAAAAAGTTCAAGACGGAAATGTTGATGAATGTGCTTCACTGGTGACAGATCGGAGATGAGGATGGGTGCATTGGGTGGCTATGAGGTCGAGAGGAAGAAAGCGCATGGGAAGAGAGTGGGAGAGGGGTGTCGTGCGGGAGAAGGCAGAGTAAGAAAGAGAAAAAGAAAGAATGGAAAAGAAGAAAAGAAAAAAAAAAGAGAGGAAAGAGAAAATGGAGGGAAAGAAATGAAGTTCAATCCTCACATCTTGGGTCACGAAAATGATCCAACGGAAACGATTTCAAAATAGTAAGTAAAATAAAATAATTCAAACATAGTGATTAAATGAAAATAAAATAATTAAACCCAACAATAAATTAATTAAATATGAAAAACAATTTAAATGCATAACAATAATTAATTATAAGAAAGCACTTCAAAATAATTTTCACAAAATTAAAATCATAAAAATAAACCCACTGAAATCCAACAATTTTAAAACAAGAGAATAAATTTTTGAATTAATAAAAATAATTCCTTCAATAAAAATACACTAAAATACGAGGTGTTACATCCTCCCCCCCTTAAATAAAATTTCATCCTTGAAATTAGCAAGGTCAAATATTAAAGCTAAGACATGAATAAGATTCGACTAAGAGAAGACAAAAGGAACATACCTCAAGAGTCAATCAAACAAATATGGATATTGCTTCCTCATGTTGTCTTCTCTCTCCCAAGAGAAATCTTGAGCCAATGGATTGCCCCATGACACTTTCACCAAAGGTATTGTCTTGGACCTTAACCTTTGCTCTTTCCAATCCACGATTTGCGTCGGAGCAACTTCATAAGTAAGGTTAGGCTGAAGTTGAATACGTTCAGGGTCAACAAAACATGGCTTTTGCTGTCCAAAACTCTTCTTCAATGAAGACACACGGAACACATCATGAACATCCCCAAAATAGTCCGGCAAGGCAACTCTATAAGCAACAAACCCAACCTTCTCTACGATCTGAAAAGTGCCAACATACATTGGACTAAGCTTTCCCTTCTTACCAAAGTGCTTAACGCCTTTCATAGGAGAGACTTTGAGATAAACCCAATCACCTACTTCAAAGGATAAGTCTCTTCTTCTTGTATCTGCATAACTCTTCTGACGACTTTGCGCTTTTGCCATTTTAGTCCTTATAAACTGAACTTGATCTTTCATTTCTTGAATTATCTCAGGTCCAATTAATTTACTCTCACCAACTTCATCCCAACACAAAGGTGATCTACACTTCCTCTCATACACGGGGCCATATAAATGGAGGAATAAAAATTGTTATTATAAGCAAACCCAATTAGCGGCAGACGATTCTCCCAACTCCCCTGAAATTCCATGACACAAGATCGCAATGTATCCTCAAGAGTCTGAATAGTACACTCTGATTGACCGTCTGTTTGAGGGTGATATGCAATACTAAACTTCAACTTAGTGCCTAAGTCTGCCTGCAAACTCTTCCAAAAATGGGACGTGAATCGCAGGTCCCGATCCGACACGATACTCTTGGGTACTCCATGCAAACGCACTATCTCCTTGACATATAACCGAGTTAACTTACCCAAAGAGTCAGTATTATTAATAGGCAAGAAATGGGCACTCTTGGTCAACCGATCAACAATCACCCAAATTGAGTTCTTCCCACGAGGGGTCCTCGGCAAACCCACAACAACATCCATAGAAATATCATCCCACTTCCACTCAGGATTAGGGAGAGGTTGAAGTCTACCAGCAGGTCTTTGATGCTCAGCCTTAACTTGACGGCACATGGCAGATTTCTCAATAAACATGGCAATATCCAACATACTCGCATTAGTCCCCCAGCGACACATCACGACCAGTATTCCTAGGGTGACTATGCTATCCAAAATCTCATTTCCTCGAGAACCTTAGTACAACATCCAATAAATTCCAAAGATTAATAGCTCCATACAATAATCTGTGCTAACCTCAATCAATTCCTATACTATAACTTTTAAACCTTCATTGAATTCTACCTTTCGTAACCTAATAGCCACTTCCAAAGTTAACCATCAATAAAAAATTTTGCACAACCAAATGATTAATCTCAAATTACAAGTATCTTCTCAAAATTCAAGTCACCACTAATTCCTCAAAATCAGCACAATCTGAACTCCTGATTACAACAAAAAATATCACGCTTCTGCTGCGCACTCTGATATTCGCCACATGCATAAAATTTATGTCCTCATAAAACTACCACCATCGAGTACAAGGTGGCTCCATACCAACTAACCAAAAACTCTTATCACAATTTGGTAGAAAAATAGTATCTTTCCCAAAACCACGAGTTATAACTCAAATTCCTCAATTAACTCCTGCTGCCTTGATCAAAATCAAATTCCATAAAATACATCCATGATCATTGACAGAAAACCAATATCAACCAACATCAACATTCCAAATTGAAAATAAGCAACCTCAACCCAAAATACATCTGTCTCATCCACGATAAGGAATAACTTAAAAGGCTCGATTCCAACCCAACCAACCAATAAGAGCGCCTATAAACTTTTACTTGACAACCTAAACCCAAAAGCTCATCACCTGCATTCTAAACAACATCTAATCTAGTAGTGACTAAACTCACTACGAACCACCATTGACTCCACCAAAACATTAACAAAACATTCTTGGTAACTCGCCCACCTATTTCTACTCCTATAAGCTAGCATTAACACGACTAGTTCCTTTAAGAGCACATCACTATTAAACCTCAAGGCAAGCCATACTGCTCAAATCTTCAATCCACCAAAAGCCATTGCAAACCAACCATGGATCCTAATGATTTGTTGACTCACATACTTGATCATATTATACACTGCTGATGCCTAAATTTCAACTTCCAAGATCTTATCATACACCATACATAACGTCCCATCAATCTCTCTTCAAGTTAAATAACAATGTCCTTAATTCAACCAACTGGATGCTCAAACTCTAAAGGAAAGTATAACCTCAAAATTAAAATTCCTAGGTAACCTCAAGTCACAGTTAATTCCTAAAGATAATCACAATAAATATTGTCAACCATCATTCCATTGGGTAACCCACTTCAACAGTACACTCTAATCAACTCATCAAAAACTCAAAGCCAAGGTCTCTTGAATTAGTAATATTGTATTTACTCCTCTTCAACGCCTACCCAAGCCACTTCCTCCAAGCCAAAAATGAAACTAGGACCTGTACTCTCCGAAATGCATACACACTCACCACTACTATGCATCGATCTCTTGCACCCTTAGCCCAAAACCAAATATGCTCCAAAAGTGCAAGTGGTCCATCACTACCATTTCCATCTCTAGACCTATGTCCTCGAAATCAACAAGAATCATTTCCTAAATCCGCACCATCTATTATCCTTAAAATTGATATGGATCAAATCCTCAACCTATCACTGAAACATCGAGGAAAAGACAATCATTTTCCGAACCAGATCAACATCTTCAATCTCCAGAAAAATACATGAACTAGATCATCACCTTCCATCTCCAAATAAATTCTCTCCTGAAAAAATTCTCATATCAGTAACTCAACTCTCATCAATCCTATTTTAATTCAGCTCTTCAACTCTGCAATTCTAAAACCTTAAACCAGATAAAAATCATTTTCCAAAATCTTGAAGATCAATGACCTTAAATCTAAAACATTCACCTTATAAAACATGTAAATTCTAAAACCCCAAATGTTATCAAATTGCTTATCAAGGTCGACAAGATCGAAAACTTCTAATCTAAGTAATCCCTCAATTGCTTCTTGAACCTACCACCTTAAATCCCAAAAACTTATTTCCTAAAAACTATGGGGCCTCAAATTTTAGCTGAACTTCTCATAAATCTAACCTTGAAATTCATTGAACTTACAGCCTCCTACCCCATAGACTCATTACATAAATTCTACGGAACCTAAAACCTCAATTATCCTAAGCAATTTAAAACTATTCCCCTCCTAGCAGCAACTTGAGTTTCTACTCCAAAGAGTTCACCCTGACCATGATGTTCGAACCTCGATATTAAAACAAACCAATCACCAAGAGTTTAGCCTACTACACCAAATGTTCAAGCCTAACAATGGCATTCACAGTCATACCATCTTCCTGCCATAGCACAACCCTTAACCCGCCTTTCAACTTCGAACAAAACAAAACAAAACAAAATAAAATAAAATTCCATAAATAAAGTAACATACGACAAAATGAATAAAACCAATGAAGTAGTATACAATAAACAGAATAAAACCAATAAAAACCACATACTTTAAATCAAATAATTTCAATTACAACTTTTAAAATTTCTGGTACCTCACTTAAGGGACATGAGGTTTTACCCAGAGCTGAACTGCTCTGATACCACCTGTGACGCCCCCGACCCCCATGTACAAGAACACGGGAATCGAGACATCCGGATGGTGACAACACGGTGATGCATCCCAATGATAGTGCCAAGTGTGTGTACATGCAATAGTGTACAAAAACAACGCAGCGGATAATTAAGTCAATTAAGTATCATAATTTAAACACAATTTAAATATAAGTAAAAGTAGTTTAAAATTTATACAGTCATCCCAAATAAAATATAATACAAGTCCCAAAATAAAATGAGTGATCCCAAATCACTCCTCGGGCAAAGCCGAATCCTCAGGCTCACCCTAAACTTCATCTGCATCAAAATCTGCGTTACCAAAATTGGTACTCATGTAAGTATAAACCAAACAACCACGAGATTACAAATGCATTAATACTACCAAAAATAATGCATGCATATGATGAAAATATGCATTATGCCCCAAAACGTCATTTTCTCCGAAAATGATTATTTTCCACGCACGCCAAAATCTCATTTTGGCCCAAACATATCCGTAAAACATTTTTCCAGAAAATGATTCACACAAAATCCATATCCAACCCACGCTATTTTTCCAGAAAATAGTCTATTAATCCATTATTACCATATGCACCATGATCTCCCCTAGGGACCATTTGCACGTCCTGACTTCGTAGCGATGCCCAATTCCGCTCCCAGCGCGTTCGTGACCAAGCATCCACTTCACAATGAGCGATGCCCAGTTCCACGCCTAGCGTGTTCGTGGCCAAGCATCCTCTAGCCCCCTCCAGCAAAGGGGTCACAGAGTCAGCACGAGACCATCTCGTCCGATCCCATTGTTGCCCAGCGACAATCCAGGGGACGTCACTCAGTATATTCCGCTCCCGAGTGACTAGGGGAGCTCCATTTTGGGGTCGTGATACACACGCACCCAAAATCCATTCTCACATGAAAACCCAATTTTCATAAAATACACATGAACATGAAAGCAATTACACGAAAACCCAGTTTTCTTTACAAACATGATCATGCGTGCAAATATGCCATGTACATGAAACAACGCATTATCCAACAACCAACAACTCCCAACACAAACCAAACACACAAACAACTCTATCCTTCAATCCATCCTACCCCCGTACTCCTCGGACTCAGTCTGGCATAACCAACCAATTCACAGTAAAATGAGTTAGTGCAAAAATACAATTAAATCATGAAAGTTATTTGGAAAAATACTTATAGTGCTAAATAATAATTTCTGGAGGATTACAGAGGTGCAAGAAGTGACGGCTCAGCAATGTAACGTTGCAAAATGCACTGTGGCCGTTGGTCTCAAAAACTCACTTTTGAACGGGGACAAACCAAGACCCGAGATTGATAGGGTAGGGCTTAGGGATGTCGGTGAAGTTAGTGGTGGTGGTGGTTGGCCGTGGGTGGCAGCGTGGGCGGCGGTTGAAGACCAAAAAGTCCAAGACGGAAATGTTGATGAATGTGTTTCATCGGTGACAGATCGGAGGTGAGGATGGGTGCATTGGGTTGCTATGAGGTCAAAAATGAAGTGGTGAAGAAATGGTGGCCGGAGGTGGCGCATCGGCGGCGCTGTAGTGAAGAGAACTTCGCGGCTTGGGGTTGTGCGTGGGGACAAATGGCGGCGCGAGAGGGACTGAAATTGGAGGGATGGTGTCGCCGGCTGGTGGGGAAGCTTATGGGAGGGGCAGTGTCACACACGGCGGTGTGCGGCAGTGGCTGGCTGGAGAGGAAGAAAACGCATGGGAAGAGAGAGGGAGAGAGGTGTCGTGCGGGAGAAGGCAGAGGAAGAAAGAGAAAATGAAAGAAAGGAAAAGAAGAAAAGAAAAAAATGAGAGGAAAGAGAAAATGAAGGGAAAGAAATGAGGTCCAATCATCACATCTTGGGTCACGAAAATGATCCAACGGAAACGATTTCAAAATAGCAAGTAAAATAAAATAATTTAAACGTAGTGATTAAATGAAAATAAAATAATTAAACCCAACAATAAATTAATTAAATATGAAGAGCAATTTAAATGCATAACAATAATTAATTATAAGAAAACACTTCAAAATAATTCACAAAATTAAAATGATAAAAATAAACCCACTAAAAATCCAACAATTTTAAAACAAGAGAATAAATTTTTGAATTAATAAAAATAATTCTTTCAATAAAAATACATTAAAATACGGGGTGTTACACTATTTGTACAGCGCATGGAAACCAATGATTTTGTTTAAAAGAAAATTATAAATGAATCATAGAAGGTGAATGGGTGAATTGTATGTAAAGCTAGCATACCTAGATTCTTCGCTGCCCCTCTGCTGTTCGACATCAGAAAGGTCGAAACCATCTCCATGATTGAGATGATGCCAGTAGCGGTCGTAGAGTAGTAGCAGACTAAGAACACCGCCAATGTTATAACCAACAATCCATATTCTCATTGGCCAAACAGGCTTTTCCTTGGAAATGGCTATAGTAAATGTTGTGATGCTTATTTGAATTACCAAAGCTATAAACTCGATCAGCATCCAAGTGCTTGAATTGAAAGGATTAGAGTAAAGATCAGATCTTGATCCATTTTGGTATTGGAATACTCTTCTTAAAAAAGAGAATCACCTTGCTCTGGAGATTTTCATCGCAATCCTTACCAAGGACGAAGAAGGTAGAGCACGAGTAGGCCTATGTCGGGTATTCATTTTGGATGATTTTTGTTGGACTAAAAACCAACTTCCAAACAATAAACTACCGTTAACCATCTGCCCATTATTTCATCGCAAACAATCGAAATATATAGAATACCAACGTAAGGAAACTTCAAAATTACAAAGATGATATTGTTGAATTACGAAAAAAGTGGCTTTTGGCTAATTCATAGCATCATGCACACACATGAGATTTCACAATAAAAAGGTTTAATCAGGAGCTTTTGGCAAAGATTCTAGTTTATTTGATCATGATAATCTTGATTAATGTGAAAAAATGTTTATTCTGTACTTTTTCTTCAAAAATTAAAAGGAACCAAAAGGATTAACCCAACTAATGAAATTCATGTACTTTTAATTGTCCTTGAAGTGACATACAATGTGTGCATCGTTCCTCTTTGGTTAACATAACCGAGTAGAGGCTCCTTTCCTGCCGTTGTGTAGGGTGGTGTTGTGCGGGAGGTTTTTTTCTCCTCACTGCTATGGAGGGTGGGGCTGTAAGGTGCTGCTGGGTGTAGTAATTTAGGGTTTTGATTCCATTTATTTTGGGGAGGTTGTTTCGATCGATGGTTGTTGTCCAACGAGGATGGTGGAAATTTTGAGTAGCATGTGCGAGAAACTTTCCCTCACTGAGGACGAATCAACGACGGTGGTTGTGGATACTGAGTTGCTGGGAGATGTGATCACATGAGGGTAGCATTGCCTGTTCCTTACGCTGTTCACGGAGCGTCACTACAGTCGGTAAGCTTTCAAGCAAACAATGAGTCATATTTGGCGACCTGGGAAAAGTATCAAATTCAGAGATCTAACACCAGCAATTATGCTCGTGGAGTTTGAGGAAACCTGGGACAAGGAAAGTGTTCTCCGGGATGGCCCGTGGACTTTTGACAAACAGTTAATCCTCACTAAGGAGTTTGAAGGACAACTACAGATTCACGAGATTATTTTCACAGAAGCCTTATTTTGGGTTAGGGTTTATGACCTGCCCATGATGGCATCTAACAAGTATGTGGGAAACTGGATTGGGGAAGCATTGGGCAAAGTACTCGAGATTGATCTGGATCAAGATGAAGTGGCCTGGGGGGAGTACATGTGCATTAGAGTGAGTCTGGATATCACTAAACCTCTACTGCGATGGAAGAAAATCGCTTTGGGGGCTCAGAGAGATTGCTTGGTGCGTTTCTGCTATCATTGCGGCCGCCTGGGACATGGTCATCGTGATTGTGTTAGTTGGAAAGCTTGCAAAGCTACTAATCCTGATGTAACCTTCCCATATGGGCAATGGTTAAAAGCAGCGCCGTCGCCATGATGGAGTGGTGGACGGAGTCAGTTGAACCAGCAGAACCGCGGTGGAGGTGGCTGGGCAAAGGATCAAGATCTACCGAGTAAAGAGGATATTGGTGCGGGATTCAGGGAAGAAAATGCGGATACTCCATCTGGCAAAACACATCCAATGGGAGGGATTTCAGGGGATAAAATCCCGAATAAAGCTGACATTCAAACGAAGATGACACCAAATAGGATTATTGAAATGGGTGCGAAATCAGGGGAGGCGCAGAAGATTCAGTTGGTAGAGGAGAATAACGACCATATAGCAAACGCCGTCATTTTTCACTTAGTAGGAAAAGGCCTGGAACTTTCAAAAAATAGGGGTGTTGCCTTGGGCCCACCAAAAACTACAGCCTCCCTTTCTGTTGCCCCCATAGTGAAGTGTCGGGGCAGTAAGCCAAAGCCCAAGCACGTTGACTTGTTTAAGGTTGAGGAAACAGGAATGGAAGTAATGGCAATGCACTACAAAAAGAGGGATTCACTTTTAGACAAAGGACATCTCAGAGCTTCGAAGAGACAATCCTCGATCTTACCTCAAGGTTTGGGAAAGGACGTGGAGACCAATGAAGCGGCGAGGGCTGTGGATCAGCCCCGCCAGGAACTATGAAGTGCTTAAGCTGGAATCTCCATGGGCTTGGGAACCCGTAGGGATCACGTACACTTCTTGACCTTATCAAGAAGGAAGATCCTGAAATTGTCTTCTTGCAAGAGACAAAGGTGAATACCAGGTTTATGGAAAGATATAAATTAAGATTGGGATTCACTAATTGCCTAACAGTGGACTACTAGGGCAGAAGTGGAGGTTTGGCCCTCATGTGGAAACTCGAGGTAAATCTACAAATCATCAACTACTCTTTCCATCATATTCATGCTTTGGTTAAATGTGATGAAAGAGATTGGATGTTCTCTGGCATTTATGGTAATTCTGTCTCAGATAGGAGATATGAAACTTGGGGCTTATTGCGCCAATTGTATATGTCCGTAAATTGCCCCTGGGTTCTCATGGGGATTTTAATGAGATCCTAGAACCAAATGAGAAATGGGGGGAAACAGGAAAAATGAGGGACTTATGGAGGATTTTCGCTCTACTCTTCTTGATTGTAATCTGCAAGATTTAGGTTTCAATAGGGAACCTCAGTTTACTTGGTGTAATGGCAGAGAGGGAGAAGAGAGGATTTGGGAATGCTTGAATAGATGTTTGACATCTCCTAATCGGGTGGAGGTTTTTCCTAACTTTGAGGTGATAAATGGTTCAGTGTCATATTCTGACCATTTACTCATCTGCTTAAATATTGAGGGGTTTCCACAAAAGGTCAGACGGGAGAGAATCTTCAGATTTGAATCAATGTGGGTGGGGCATAAAGATTGTGAAGACATAATAAAAAGGGTGTGGCAAGATGGAACGAGCATGGGGAATATGGTTGAGGCCATGAGAATAGTTAAGAAATGTAGTTTTAAACTAAACACCTGGTACTGTACCTATTTTGGTTCAGTCCATAAGAATTTAGCCTCAACAAAGTAGAAACTACAGGCCTTGCAGGAAGAGGATACTATATGTGCAAGAGCTGAGGATCTTAATAATGCAAGGAAGGAAGTCCAACTCTGGTTGGAAAGGGAAGAACTATTATGGAAGCAGAGGCCGAGAGTATTATGGCTGCAAAGTGGAGATAAAAACTCAAAATATTTTCACTCTAAAGCCACGCAGAGGAAGAAAAGGAACTATATTGCAAAACTTCAAGATTCTGAAGGCCAGTGGAGAGAATGAGCATGTAGGGATCATCTTATAATTGAATATTTCCAATCACTTTTTTCTGCCTCTACAAAAAGGGGTGCATTGGATATATGGAGGGGATGGATAGCAGACTCACGTCTGAGAAGACTTTGGAACTGGAAAGGGTATTTACAACTGATGAAGTGACTTATGCATTGAACCAAATGCATCCTAGCAAAGCCCCTGGCCCTGACGGTATGTCCCCTCTTTTTTATCAGAAATATTGGCATGTCATTGGTGCTAATATTGCTGCAGCAGTCATTAATGTACTGAATACTGGTGTATTTCCTGAGGGTCTTAATCATACTTTGTTAGTTCTAATCCCCAAAAAGAAGAATGCTATGCATGTTCATGACTTTAGACCAATTAGTTTGTGTAATGTCATATACAAATTAATCTCTAAAGTTATTACCAATCGACTTAAAAGAGTTCTTACCTCCATTTTCCCTGCAACACAGTCTGCATTTGTATCAGGGAGACTACTCATAGATAATATGTTAGTAGCTTATGAGTTGGTGCACTTTCTAAAACATAAGAGAAAGGGGAATAAGGGGTTCATGTCATTAAAGTTAGACATGTCAAAGGCTTATGATAGGGTCGAGTGGGATGTTTTAGAAGAGATCATGTTGAGGTTGGGGTTAAGCAACAAATTAGTGGGAATAATTATGAAGTGTGTAAAATCAGTATCCTTTTCAGTTATGATAAATGGAGTACCTTCAAATCCTATCATACCTTCTAGAGGACTTAGGCAAGGGGACCCTTTGTCCCCTTACCTGTTCTTATTTTGTACAGAGGGCCTAATTAGGTTGCTAAAACAAGCTGAGGAAGTTCAGATTGTGCTAGGGATCAAGGTGTGTAGGGGAGCTCCTTGTATTAATCATCTACTATTTGCAGATGATTCGGTCATTTTCTGTAAGGCTGAGGCGGGTACTAATATAAACATCCAGAATCTATTACATAGATATGAAATGGCTTCGGGTCAAAAAATCAACAAAGAGAAAACCTCAGTTTTGTTTAGCAAGAATGTTACAGAACCAGTCAAGAGGAGCATTTTATCAATGTGAGGGGGAAGCTGAACACAACAGTATGAGAAATACTTGGGATTGCCCCCTATTGTGGGGAAATCTAAGACCCTAGCTTTTGCTTGAATAAAAGGGAGAGTATGGAAGAAACTGCAGGGCTGGAAAGAGAAGTTTATGTCTATTGGTGGAAGAGAAATCTTGATTAAGGCAATGGCTCTCTCAACCCCATCATATACTATGAGTTGTTTTAAGTTACCAACGAGTTTATGTAAAGATTTGGAGAGGCTAATGGCTCAGTTTTGGTGGGGGCAGAGGTCTAAGGAGAGGAAAATCTACTGGTGCAAATGGAGCCAGCTTTATTAACCAAAAATAAAAGGGGTTTGGGTTTTAGGGATTTGAAACATTTTAATTCTACTCTACTTGCTAAACAGGCATGGAGAGTCCTTAAGAATGAAGAGTCCCTCCTACATAAAATTTATAAAGCTAAGTACTTTCCCCAAAATTCTTTCTTTGAATCAAAGTTGGGTTTTAACCCATCTTATGCATGGAAAGGGATACGGGAGGCAAGAAAGATTTTGATGAAAGGGTGTCAACTGAGAATTGGAAATGGGAACACGGCTAGAATTTGGGAAGATATCTGGGTATGGGGACATAATGCTTTGAAAACTGAGATGGCTCTCTGTGAAGGGACTGACACGGCAGTGAAGGTTGCAAGCTTAATTGATTGACATACGGGGTGGTGGGATGTACAACAGGTTAGAGCTCTCTTCAATCCAAATATTGCTGTTGATATCCTCCAGATTGTGCTCAGGCTAGGTAGGTATGAAGATGTTTGGTTCTGGAGACATGAGAGGAGTGGAAAGTTTAGTGTCAAGAGTACATACAGATTCATGACAACTCTGGAATCACAGGTCGCACCAGAAAACTCTACAAGAAATGGTGATAAGAAGTTGTGGAAATCTTTGTGGAAAATGCAATTCCCTAAAAAAATTAAGATCTTTGCATGGAGGGCTTGTCATGATGTGTTATCTTCTAAAAATAATTTGTTTAAAAGAAAGATTGTGGAATCTGCCAAGTGTGAATTCTGTGGGTTCCATTATGAAGATCTCACTCATGCACTATTTAGCTGTCTTGATCTCCTTGCTGCTTGGAACATGTTCATGCCTGGGATAAGTACTCTTAATTCTACTGATTTTGTTAAAGAGGTAACTAGACAGATATTGGAAATTGGTGATTTATCACAACTGGAGAGATTCTTCCTCATAGCCTGGGCCTTTTGGTATAGACGTAATAAGTGGATTTATGAACAATCAAAAGAAAATACTGAAACTGCTATCAATCACGCATTGAGTCTTCAGCAGCAAACCTTGGCTATCCGTAACACTCCAGGTTTGAAAATTGTTCCTAGTTGGATTGCCCTCGGGCTTTGTCAAGCTCATTGTGGATGGGCAATGTTCTTTGATTGTCAAAAGGCAGGTGTGGGGGCTGTGGTGCGAGATGAGCTTGGCCAAGTTATCATGGCAATCAGTAAATCAGAACCAGAGGTATCAGAAGCTGAATCAGTGGAATTACTAGCTATGTTTCGAGGCTTACAGTTCAGCTCACATATGGGTTTTACTAAGATAATCCTAGAAAGTGATAGTCTTATATTAGTAGAGGCCTTACAAGCCGAAGGGGAGCCTTTGTCAGTGTTGGGAAACCTTATTTCTAAGGTAAAAAAAATGTTACAGTAGTTTCACGAGTTCAGAGTGCAACATGTTCCACATATGGGGAATCAAGTGGCTCATTTCTTGGCAAGACATGCTTAGAGAGTTTATGATGTAGAGATGTGGATACATTCTATTCCTTCTTTTATTGCTCAACATGTTTGGTTGAACAACTCTCAGATGTAATTCAGAGTTATATGAATGAATGTTTGAAAGTTGTGGGTCTTTTGGCTATCCATTATTAATGATCATGGTTGTAACTACTAATCAACTTTCATCTTTTTACTGGTGCAATTAGATCTAAGCTGCTCATGATGTATTGGAGAGGAATGGATCATTAACATTTAAATGACTAATTATTAAATATGTATGTATGTATGTAATAAAGTTGGTAACTCCAATCATATATATATATATATATATATGTATAAGTTATATATAATATATATATGATTTTGTTTTTAGCACTGCAGATATATGTCCATTCTTCCATTGTAATGCTACTTATAAATCTTCTTCTTCTTCTTCCTCTTATCTTTTTAATTAACTTCAATGCCTTTTTAATTTCCCCCTATTATTCTTCCATGTGCAGTTCAATTAGAAACAAATTTTTTGGCAAGATGTTTTGTTCTCAACCACATTATAATCTAGCTACTTCAATAGCATTTTCTATGTATATTTGCAGAAACTAAACTAGCAATTAATGCAGAATATCCTCAGCTACCTGGTGAAAGACAAGAAATGCATGCGTTGACTCAATTTTTTATTATCATGCATGCATGTGTACCCACAATTCTAGATCACTAATATAATCAATATATATAATGTTTCAACATGAACATCAAAGACATTAATTTCTGTAGCTAACTCCAACCATTTAGATATATATGATTGAAAATCAATAATTAACAAATAGAAAGAAAAATAGGTCATTAATTCATGATGAGCCTCAAACCCACCCAAAAGAAATAGTTTTATCTAATTACTAGGTAGGTTATATAGCATATATATATATATATATATATATATGTTTTTTCAATTAATTTTCATCCTTTAATGCTTATGATCGAGAATTAAGGTACATAGGTAGGTCTGGTTTCAAAATTAAAATAACTAATTAATTAAGAAGACTGGTCTGATATATATCATTTCTATGAAATTATAAATTTGCATAAAGCTAAAGTTCACTATAAAAACGAGTATGTATTAGAATATTATTGCAAAAACTAAACTGGTCAGTTAGAGAAAAATTAATATTGGAGGAAAGAACACACCTTACTTCATATATAGTAAATGCATGGAGAGGGAAATTATCTAATAATTCATTTATTCATATTAATTGTTAATATAAATATTAATTTTACTGCATGCATGTCGGTTCTTTGAAATTATCTAATAATTCATTTATGTGTGTGTGTGTGCGCGCGCGCGCGCGCGTGTGAATTATAACATGGAGGATTGATACGGGCATGAACTTTGAGTTGCAAGCTAGCATTAGTCATGCTAATTAGTATGATATATATATATATATATATATATATATATATATATGAACAGAGTCTCACCTGCATTTATATATATATATAGTATATATATATATATATATAGCTAGAGTACTAGTCCTTCCAGGTAAATAGAAAAGAAGATATTTTCATGGTGGGGGCAAGCATGCACTGCATTAAAAATGGCTGATCATGATCATCTTATATATATATGTATATGTATATCATGTATATATATAAATGGGTTGGATACATAGATCAGCTAGAGGTGTGTTTGATAATTTGGGCCAACTTCTACCATCACATAAATAATGCAATTTGGTTGAGAAAGCTTTAGGTACGTGGAAGATAATCTCCAACTGCAATATTACTAAACTTGCAGTAAACTTTTGTCAATGTGAACATCAAAACGTCTGGATATTTTGGAGAAATTGTGATGAACTCTCTGATCTAAGTCTAGTAGTGGTTGAGCACGCAGATAACAAATATCGCAGCAGTTTCAATGTCAAATAAAGGCTCATGTGCTGAAAATAAAAGCCACACAATGATAAATATTTTAATGACTTTTCTTTCTCTTTTTTGGGGCTCAAGTATAGAGATCAGAACTTCATATACATGGACTCCATATGAAATGCAGTCATTCGGTTCTATGGACTCAAGGGTAAGTACTTCAAGATAAAATGCAGTCATTTGGTTCTATGAAAACGATATTATATTCGGGAAACCGAGCGGCAGTTAGAGAGAGAGAGAGATCGGTGGAGCCTAAAATAGTGAAAGACAAACTCACCGGCGTCGGCGAGGCGGCGAGATGGCGGCGAGGCGACAACCGGAAACAACTGTGCGAAGCCTCGAGCCACACACACACACACACACACACACACAGAGACAGAGAGAGAGAGAGAGAGAGAGAGAGAGAGAGGCAAAAACTCGCCGGGGGGGGAGGGAAAATAATAGGAAAATTGGGCGCAGGGGGCTAAATTTAGGTTTTCGTTACTGTTTATGACTTATTAAAAGCAAGATAGATAGGAATTTCAGTTTTTGAGACAATATTATTCTCGGAGACATAAAATCGCCGGAAATAATCATTTGTAGCGACAATTTTTTTTAATGACAATGGCTGAATTGCTTTAAACAAGTGTATTTGTAACAACCTTATTAGCCGCGACATTAAATCGCCAGAAATAATGATTTATTCCGGCGATTATGCTGATCAATACAAAGAATTTACCGTAACAGTAAAGAAATGCTATTAGCGGCGATATATTAAATGCCGGAAATAAACATAGCCGGAAATGCCACTTTTTCTTGTAGTGAGCTTACAAGGTGCATGGCATTTCAAACCAGTTTCCAATATTGTTCAATCATGTAGGCATATTGTAATTATTGCCAATCTATTACAATAATTACGTACCAACTTTTACGTGCATGGTGCAAAGCGGCAGTACTTAATGTATTGGAAAACTAAATTAAGCAAAGTTGTGGAAAATGGAAATCTTGATCAAACCACAATTCTGAGACACATACTGCATGCATGCATGAATTCTATTTGATGGTCTTCAATGCATAAAGCTTGGAAGGTAGGCGAGGCTTGATGAGAACCTCGAGTGGAGTGGCTTTCATGTTTGTCAGTCCAAAGCTCTCAGTCATATCAACCTGTGCATTCAAGGGAGTTGAGATCTCAAACATTTGAAAAATTCTAGCTAGTGTGAAGTGCACCACTTGAAGGGCGAAAGTTGCTCCGGGGCACACTCTTCGACCAGTTCCGAATGGGATCAACTCAAAATTTTTACCCCTGACATCAAAATCCTTGTGGGTTGATAAAAATCTTTCCGGCTTGAACTCCAAAGGGTCTGACCATATCTGTGAATCCGTTTGAATTTTCCAAATGTTGGTAATGAGTCGGGTGCCTTTTGGGACATGGTATCCGCCTATGATGCAGTCTTCACTGAATTCTCTCGGCCCTCCTAATGGAGCTGCTGGATATAAACGTAATGTCTCTTTGACGATGGCTTGGAGATAGACCAATTTACTGATATCTGAGTCCTCAACAACTCTTTCCTTTCCCACTTGGATGTCAAGCTCATCTTGGGCCTTTTTCAGCACATGCCGGTTGTTTAGCAAGAGCGATATTGCCCAAGTTAGGGTAACTGTGTTGCTGTCACTGCCCCCTGCGATCAGATTCTGCAAGGTGCAATTTTGTTGAAAATTCAGAACTCATTACCTTGTAGGTGGAATTGCAACAACACAATCATTCTTCTCAAAACCAATCATAGCTGAACAAATGATCTTTGTTGTTTTAGTTCTGAAGCCTTTGTTTTATTTTTCTATTTTATTATAATAAATTCTTGCGCACACAAAACAGAAATAAAGAGATTGTTATATACATCAAATTATGCAGGAACCCATGCAAGTTCAAACCTTGTGAAGCAAAAATTGAGGAAAATAAAATACAGCAATTATTTTTCTGCAAACTTAAGTGATATTTTTTCCCTTACATTCAAGCCCAAGAAACCTTAATTTACATTACCTTGATTTGGTCTTCGTAATATTCAAGATATTTACCTTGTCATATCTCAATATAGTTTAGCTATAAATATGGATTTATGCGTTGTAACAATCGAAAAGGAAAAATTATAGGTTTCAAGTTCTCTCTCCCTCCTCTTTTCTCCATATCAATACTTTTCTGTTTTATTATATTCTCTATCGATCGGATAATGGGCTATGGGATTTTCAGTCCTATAAGTGAATTGTTAGTCTCAATCATCAAAAGGTTTGAAAACTATGGTTGGGAAATTGAGTTTTTGTAACGCCCCGATTCCAAAGGTCCGGAGAATTAGCTCCTAATACTGAATATCCACTCCAATAGCTCAATTATATATAATCCATAAAGTCTGCAAAATTTCAAACCTGTCTCTGATACCAACTAGGGTTTGAAAAAAAGAATAGATCCCCACAAACACGGGCTGCATAATACATATATCTACATATATATACACATATGTCTACATATACATATATATATATATATATATATAAACTTGGGTTCTAGAGTTTTAATGGTAAAGAGTCTGTTTGAAATAGATAACAAATATTTTTTAAAAAAACAAATTATTACATTTTTATAATTAAACAGTTTTCAAAGCTATTTTTTGTAGTATGAATTTAGATATATGGAGAGTTTTAGCAAGACCTTTTAGAACTTTAGTAACATTTAGTGTTTGGTATAGGTGACGATTGGCATTCATTTGGTACAATTGTGGAAAGACTCGAAATAGTTAATGAGTTCAGGTAAATGGGGTTCTTATACTAGTTTTACACAAAAGAAATGAAATGAGATTGAATTTGAAAATAAGTACGTTTGTTTTTTAAAAGAAATCTGAAAACGACCTCAGATGTTTGTTCTGCATATGCATAAATTCTATATAAGAGAAAGTATTTCCTGTCATGACTAGTGTAAACATGAGCTAATTTTGTGCATTCTATTTCTAAAGTATACAAAAAGAGTGAATATGAAAATCTAAAAGATTTTGTTGTGAATAAATGAAAATGTTTTAATTCTGTTTATTTCAAACCTATGAAATGATCTGAAGCTGTTCAGTTTTTGGTTTTGATATGATGTGGCATCTGAAAAATCTTGGCATGAATTTATGATTCTGTATCTGATGATGTTCTGTTATGTTTCTGTTAAGCCCCTACCACGGGTATAATGGTCATTTATAACCCTACCACGGGGGTGAAACATGGTATATGGCCCAGCCACGGGTATAATGATGGTTTATAACCCTATCACGTGGGTAAAATATGGTATACGGCCCAGCCACGGATATAATGATAGTTTATAACCCTACCACGGGAGTTAAACATGGTATTTGTCTCGATTCAATGCTCTAATATGATATGAAAATGATGTCTCAATTTATGATGTGCCGAACGATTTTTGAATAAGAAAGTTTTTCTCAAAATTTTTCTCTGATGTTTTATAACAAGTTTTATTTATACATTTTGAAATTAAATATATTGTTTCTGTATTCTGAAAGTAAATGTTTTGTTCTGCATACAGAACTTTATAAATGTTCATGTTTACATGCTAGTATAATTTCTCTGTTTACTGAGTTATTGATAACTCACTCCTTATCTCCACAATATTTTTCAAATATTTTGATGGTTCAGCTGAGGATTAAGATTATGAGGCATTGGGTGAAATGATTTGAGTATAGTGGATTAAGCATAGAAAGTTTTTGAGTCTTGTTGATTTTTATTAAGAAATTTTATTGTATTATGATGACTTGGCATTTTGTAAAATTGATTATATTGAGAAAATTAATTTGAATTGAAATTTCTATATAATATTGGGAATTTAGAATCTATTATCATATTGTTGAAATGTGAGTTTTAAGTGATAAGAAATAACTCTCTGACCCCATATGAGACCGAGGCGTTACAGACCAGTTGGCACAAATATTGCAGAATATGTAGAAGAGAAAAGCGCATGCCTACCGAACATGTGGCTTTGTTGATTGTATCCGCATCATTGCCTGCAAGCTGGTCGGTACCATCGACGATAGAAAGCATTAGGTCCATGAAATCTTGCTCCCCTTTGCCCTCACCTAAAGCCCTCTTACGCTTATGATCTTCCAGCCATTCCCCAATGATACTGTCCAATTCTTTGGCAGTTCTCTTCATGGCCTTCTCGTGTCCACCCAAATCCAACCAACCAAGGCAAGGAATGGCATCCGACACCACGAACGACCCGAGCAAACGAAAAAACTCCCTCCATGCTTTTTGCCACCTACGCAGCTTTTCTTTGTTATGATCCCCTGTACTAGTAGAAAAGTCGTACCGCTTTCCAGCAACCATCCTAACAATCAAGTTAAGATTCATGTCCCCAATCCACTGCTTCAGTTCCACCATAATCTGGCCTGAGTTGTCCCTGTGCTTGGTCCAAAGTTTGTATAGCTGTTCTAAGGAGGTCTCAACTTCGGAGACTCGAACGTGAGAAAGAAGTTCAAGCCGACGATTTGAGAGTAGCTCTACGGTAACTATTTTACGCAATTCACGCCAATAGGAGCCATAGGCTGCGAGGCCGAACATAGCATAGTTATAGCCCATGTGCTTTGAAGCAACAAGTTTGGGTCGAGAGGAAACGGCGACATCGTTGGTTGTGAAGCACTCCTTAGCCACCTCCCAATTGCTCAACACCAAGGCTGGGTGCAACCCTATCTGGATAGTGAAAGCCGGACCGTATTTGTCTGCCATGACTCCCAAAGTTTTGTGGGGAAGTTCGCTTCCTGCCAATAGAGGCAGGTGACCCACTATAGGCCATGCACCCGTTGGACTTGGTGGGGTTTTGAGCAAGCCATCTTTAGACCTCTTTAAAAGATGGAAGAACAACGACAGAGCTATGGCAAGTGCTCCAACTACGACAGAATTTAGGAAAGGGGAGAGAAGGGAAAGAAAATCCATTCTTGCCAACAATATTTTGCAAGAGGCGGCTTGGAGGATATCTTTTCGTGAACTTATAATGCTTTTATTACCATATGTTCCTACTGTTCATGAGTTTTTTGGGGGTGATATAATGGAAAATCTAATTATCATAATTTAATACACAAGTGGCCTTCTTATCTTCTTTAACAATCATGGATCTCAGGACATGAAGCTGACGCTAACCACTGAAATAATTGTATGATAGCGACGTACATTTTATTCTTCTCATTTATATGGACTCAAAAGGGTACAAAAATATAGAAAAATCAAATTAATCAATTAATAAGTCGTCCGGTTTTATCCATACAAACTTTATCTTTCATAAAGCTATAGTTGACCCTTTCAAACCATTCATTTTCTTTACAATTTGAAACATATAAAGTGGCCGGCATTTCACGAATCACCCTTTTGAAAAATATTGTCCACAATGTTAACTTACTCTTGAGTTATTCTATTCTCATGAAGTCTGTGTGAAGAACACACCATGTACGTATCAATTAAATAGTAAAATTTGTTTTGTAGGATTCATATTTTAAAATTTATCTTTCAAATCAATTAATTATGACATGTAAACATTTTATTATGTGTGCTCTATACCTGTAACGTCCCGATCCTGAAGGTCCGGAGAGTTAGCTCTTAATACTTAAAATTAACTTAGATAACACAACTATAAAATCCAGAAAATCCCATAAAATATTAATCTATTTAATCAATCCAAAAATTTAAGTTCCTCCATGGTGATAATAAAGAAATTCCCAATAACAAAAATGAGAAATTCTCCAAAAACTCAAAAATGTCCTCAACTCATCAAATCAAATACCCGAAAAATAAATCAGTTTACTAACTACGACTCTCATATAAGCATTTGTACCATCAAGCACTTATTCCACTACGATCATCACACCTTGCTAAACTTTCTACTCTTGTTTTTCAGCTGAACCATCAAAATTATTTGAAAAATAATTGGAGATAAGTGGCGAGTTATCAACGACTCAGTAAACAGACGACATATACTAGTGTGTAAATATGAGTATTTACATAGTTCAAAATGCAGAACAAAAATATTTTATTTCAGAATGCAGAATCATAATAATGTTTTCAAAATGCAGCGTCAAAACATGTTATCAAAAATATCAGAGCGAAAGTTCGAAAAATATTCATAATCAAAATCCCTTTGGCATAACATAAACTGAAACATCACATCTTATCTTATCATATCAGAACAAATACCATGTTTAACCCCCGTGGTAGGGTTGTGCAAACCCTGGTAGCTAACCGAACAGAAACAGAATGTGAATCCTCCCCTCATTTATTCTCGGAGCACCGAGTGTGCACATAGGAAAGACTACGCAGAAAACCACTTTATTTCCAAAGTGGGTGTACCAGAAACAGAAAGGTTGGTACCAACCTGAACAGAGACCACAGTTTTACACCCGTGGTGAGGTCAGAATAGAAACAGAAACAAAATGTTATGCCAGAGGTTTTTAGAAATCACATAAGATCATATCAGAGTACAGAAAATCTTCAGAACAGAAAAAAATTATAACACAACATAATTTATGCACAAAATTTCATATTCGCTCTCTTTTTCAAAGTTCAGAAACATAATGTCAAAAATAAGCTGATGTCTATACTAGTCATGAAAGAAAATAATTTCTTGTTAACCAGAATCTCATGAGTAATGCAAAACAAATAACTGAGGTAATTCCAATTTCTTTTCAAAATCAAATATGTATATTTTTCAAAAATAACCTTAGCTCATTTTATTTGAATGCAAAGTCTAGCATAGTAACCCCACTTACCTAGACTCCTTAGCTTTCCAAGAAAATTTCTTCAACAGTGCCGAACAAATATTAATCATCATCTATAAAATAATCATGTAGTTCCCTTAAATATCAATTGAACATGTATTTAATTATTTAAGCATAAACTTCTCAAATAACCTATTTTAATTTCTCAAAACCTGGAATTCTCATAACCTCAAAATCTATCACCACTTTCTAAAATCATCAATGTCCCTTTAATAACTTCGACTGAAACATTAAAAAATCTAACTTATTTACTATCAAAGTGAAACTATAAAAATCTAATACTTGATAATATAATTACAAAAAAAATTTGAGTCCAAATACTCATATTTATAACAGTGAAACTTTAACTTGATAAAAAAAATCTCAGCCCAATAAAATTACTAAAACAGTTTATTAAACAAAATAAAATCAAGTCAAATAAAAATAAATACGCAAATCTATTAAAATGATGTATATCTAATTAATGTCAAGTCCAGCCCACTAAAAAAAATAGCTCACTAGATTTAAACACCCACCAGTTAAAACTAAGCTCATTCGTATAAGTCGTGTAGCCCATTAAAGCAAAACCTTTCCAAAGATTTAAAGCATGATTTAAATAAAAAGGGGTAGAAAGGTAAAAACCAACACACTCTCCATCCCACTAGGTTAACTGATATATAACATATGTTTTCCTTTTTAAGCAAACTAACAACAGAACAGAGGTGAGCTAAGGTGTGAGCGGCAGCAACAACACTTACAGAGAGATGGAGCCATGATGGTAGCGAGCTGGCGGATGCAGTGGACAAGGGTTGTCCCGGAGGCGTACTGAACGGGAGAAAGCGATGAGCAAGAGAGACAATGGTATAGGGGCACCGTGAGGGAGACGGAGAGTGAGGGAAAGAAAGAACACAAGAAGGAAACAAAGGCTTACAGTAGTGATTGTGATTGACCTGGAAGTGCCTCGTAGCTAAGCTATGGTGCACAATGGTAAAAGGATGGGAAGTTTCGGTCATTGGCTGTGGGGGTGCGACACTTGGCTCTGTTTTGGGTGCAGGAAAACAGGGGAGTTAGTGGGTGGTTCTTCGGAAGTGTGGAGGTGGCGGTTTCAAGATGTGAGATTTTTCTATTTTCGGAGAAGCAGAATAAAGTGTTTCCATTGGTGGTTTTTCAGTGGCTGGCGTCGATTATGCTTGGTTCAGGTGACGACGGTTTCGTCTGAGCTGGGTAGTAAAGCCCCGACCCCGAAGGTCTGGAGAGTTGACTCAAAACACCTGATAATCAACTCCAACATTGCTAATACACTTCCAAAAGTTCCAAATCCAAAGTAAACACTTCAAATTTAATTAGCCACACATATTCGTATATAAAAGCCTCCATACAGTAACCCCCAAAATTACCAACTCCTCTACATATCACTTAAACTCACATTTCAACAATACAATTATAAAAAATCACCAATACTCATTGAAAGTTTTCTATTCTTAATCTACTATTCTTAAGTCATCTCACCCAATTGTTCATAGTCCTGATCTTCAGCTGAAATATCAAAAAATCATCTGAAAATATTGGAGATAAGAAGGGGTGGTTATCAACAACTCAATAAGCAGAGAACATATACTAGTATGTAAATATGAGCCTTTTCAGAAAGTTCAGTATGTAGAAACAAAACATTTTATTTTTATATGCAGATATCAGAAAACGTGTTATCAGAACATTTTTATTAATGTCTACACTATTGCTCATGTCAAATATTGCTCATGTCTACACTATTAATGTCAAAACATTTCTTTTATCTTTCATACATATCTCATGAGTGAATTCAAAACATATACTAAGGTTGTTTTTCACATTTTCTTTTTAAAACAACATGTACATCTTTTTAGAAACCAACCTCAGTTTATTTCTTTTTATGCAAATCTAGCATAGGAACTCCGCATACATGGACTTCCTAGCTTTTTAAACATTTCCTAAAAAAAATGTCAAGTCGACTAGAAATCGTCACCTATAAAAGTAATGACGTAATTTCTGTAAGTTTCCAATCAATTATGTATTTCGATATTTAAGCTTAAACTTCTAAAATAACCTATTTTAATTCCTCAAAACTTAAAACCCTCATAATCCCAAAATATATCATCACTTTCTAAAATTATCAATATCCACCATAACCAACGTCAACCTCAAGACACCAATATTTAAACCTGAAATAGCCAACAAATCTCACATCATAAACCAATCACACGAACAACTCTATCATCCAATCCAACAGACCCCCTTACTCCTCGGACTCAGTCCGGCACAACCAACCAATTCCCAATAAATATGAGTTATCGCGAAAATATATTGAAATCTCGAAAGTTCTTTGAAAAAAATACTTACAATACTATAATATAATTTTTGAAAGATCACAGAGGTGCTAGATGCGGCAACGCAGCAACAAAACATTGTCAAATGCACTGTGGCCATGGGTCTCAAAAACCCATTTTTGAACGGGGACAAACCAAGACACGAGATTGATAGGGTAGGGCTTAGGGGTGTCGGTGAAGCTAGTGGTGGTGGTGGTTGGTCGTGGGTGGCGGCGTAAAGGGTGTTTGAAGTGCAAAAATACCCAAAACGAAAATGGAGTTGGATATGCTTCACCGGTGACGGATCGGAGCTGGGGTTGGGTGCATTGGGTTGCTAGGAGGTCGAGGATGAAGTGGTGAAGAAATGGTGGCCGGAGGTGGCGCGACGGAGGCGCAAGGAATGCCGCGGCTTGGTTTTGCTCGTGGGAGCAAATGGTGGCACCGTAGGAGCTGAGATTGGAGGTGAAGTGTTGCCGGAAGGTGGGGAACAAGGTGGGCTGGGCGAAGTCGGTCACCGGCGGCTCACGGCGGCGGGCTGGGTGGAAGAGAAGCGACGCACCGGAGAGAAAGGAGAGAGCGTTGCGCGGGAGAGCCAGGGAGAAAAAGAAAAAAAAATGAGGAGAAAAGGAAAAGAGGAAGAAAAGACAAAGAGGAAAAGAAAAAGTGAGGGAAAGAAATGAGGTCCAATCCTCACATCTTGGGTCACAAAAATGATCCAATGGAAACGATTTCAAAACAGCAAGTAAAATAAAATAATTCAATGTAGTGATTAAAATGAAAATAAATAATTAAATCAAACAAGAAGTTAATTTAATTTGAAAAGAAATTTAAATGCATAACAATAATTAATATTAAGGAAACATGTCAAATTTAATTTTCACAAATTAAAAATCATAAAAATAAACCCGCTAAAATCTGAAAATTTAAAACAAGAGAATCAATTTTTAAATTAATAACAAATAATCATTCAATTAAAAATACACTAAAATACGGGGTGTTACATGGGTTGTGTCTACTTGAAGGTGGTGAAGTCTGGACAGTTGGTTACGCGTGGTGGACAACCTAGGCTGTGTCTACTGATGGTGAAGTTGCACGGGAGTTGGTTTTTAAGGAAACAATGCACAGAACAACTACCAATTTTTTCTCGAGCTGGGCTCGACTGAGATGCCTAGTGGCTGGGAATGGGTTTGATGAGGAGTTTGGGAGATGGTAGTGATTCACCAAGGAGGGCAGATGCTCTGGGAAGTTTGGTTGGCCGAGGTCATGAAAGGAGCGCAGCGGCAGCTTGGCTTCACCATGCACGAGGGATAAGTGTATCTGTGTGTATATATATGTGTGATGAGAAAACCATAGAGGGATGAGGGAGACGTGTGTGCGGATGAAAACTGAGTTGTGCGTGTGTATGGAGTGGATAAAAATACACTAGAGATGTGTGTGATCATAGATGCCGTGGGCGACAGGAAACTTAGGGGTAAAATATATATATATATATATATATATATATATAGACGGAAAGAAGAAAAAAATAAATAAACATGCAGAAATAAAAAAAAAATATTAACGTGTGAAGAAAATATAAATATAAATAAATAAATAAATAAAAACTTGACTGGGTCTGGGTGTTACAATACCAGTTTGCGAATTGCTTTTTTCATTCTTAAAAATGATGATAGTTAACCCTATTGTGCAATCTTATTTTTCACATTTTACTTAATTTAGCTGCTAATATGCATGTTAAATTTGTCTCTTTCTATCGCAATCTTTTGAACGAAGCTATTAGAGATGGGATTAATTAATCAACATGGAACTAGAGCTTTGATACTCTTTTGTTGAATGCAAATGCAAGGGTTTGGACTTGTTTGGGAAGTAAGAAAAGATGAACATTCTATAAAGAAAAATCAAATGGCTTGTGAATAATAATAATAAAGTGATTTGAATTAAGATGTTCTATTGAGTTTTGAAAAATGAGAGAGAATATGTTGAATAAAAATATTATTTTTTAATTTGTAATTTTAGAAATTTAAATTATTTTTTGTGTTTTATTTGGAAGTTTGAGAAATTTTTAGTAAGTAGGTAATGATTAAATGGAAAAATTAAAAATTTGAAATTGAAAAGTATTTTTGTTTGAGTGATGTTTGGGGGGTGAATGGTAGTGAGATTTTGACAGTAGATGACATATTTTCTATTCCAAATAAGCACTAATTGATATTTCTAAATGAAATTATGAAAAGTTTAGAGAATTTTATGATTCATCTTTATGTCCAAACGTCCACTTATTCTTAAAAATGGGGATAGTTATTTGGCCCTTTTGTGCTATCTTGTTTTTCTCATTTTACATGATTTATCTGCCCATATGCATATTAAATTTGTCTCGTTGTGTGGCAATGTTTTTAGTGAAGCTAATAGAGATGGGACTATTCAACATGGAACTAGAGCCTTGATGGTCTTTTGTTGAGTGCAAATGCAAGGGTTTGAGCGAAGTTTGTTTGGAAAATAAGATGATATGGGAATTCTGTAAATAATAATTAAATGGTCTATGAATAGTAGTGGAATTGCTTGAGTTAAGATGTTCTATTGAGTTTTAAGAAATGAGAGAGAAGAAGTTGAATAAAAATATTATAAAGTTAAAATATTGTTAGAATATGATTTTTTTAATATTACTTTTGTTCTGAAATATGAAGATTTTGTATTATTTTTTGTGTTTTATTTGGGAGTTTGGTAAAATTTTAATGAGTAGGTAATTATTAAATAAAAAAATTTGAAAATTTGAGATTGAAAAATATTTGTGTTTTAAAGATGTTTGGGGAGTGAATAGTAGTGAAATTTTGAGATTAAATGAGATGGTTTGTGTTTCCAAACAAGCCGCGTGAGGTTTGGGAATGAAATTTTGAGAAATTTAAAGAATTTCATGTTTCATCTTTGTTTCCAAACGTCAGGCGGGTTTGTTTGGGAAGTGAAATGAGATAAGAATTTTGTAAATAAAAAACAAATGGCTTGTGAATAATAATAAAGTGATTTGAGTTAAGATATTCTATTGAGTTTTTGAAAATGAGAGAAAAAAATCTGAATAAAAATATTACAAAGTTAAAATATTATTAGAATATAATTTTTTAGTATTATTCATGTTTTGAAAATTTTAAATTTTGTATTATTATTATTATTATTATTATTATTATTATTTTTAAGTTTGGGGAATTTTTGTAAATGTTAGGTAATGATTAGATGAAAAAGTTGAAAATTTGAAATTGAAATGTATTGGTGTTTTTTATGTTTGGGGAGTGAGTAGTTGTGAAATTTTGAGATGAGAGAATATCATTTGTGTTCCCAAACAAGCCACTAGCTAGTTAGTTAGAGAATTTAGAGAATTTCATGTTTCATCTTTGTGTCCAAACGTCCAATAACCATTGTTATCCATTTTGAGCTATCTTATTTTTCTCATTTTACATGATTTATCTCCTCATATATATGCATGTTGAATTTGTCTCTTTGTGTGGAAATATTTCCAATGAAGCTACTAGAGATGGGATTAATCAACATGGAACTAGAGCTTTGGTGCTCTTTTCTTTGAAACAAATGCAAGGGTTTGAGCTGTAATATTATAAACAATTCATCTCATCTCATCTCTTTTGGATAATGAGTTGATCTCATATCATCTAATATTATCTAATCATTACAAATTTTCTAAACTTTTAAACAAAATATAATAAACAATTCAACTTTTTCAAATCTCAAAATAAAAATAATACTAAAAAATTATTTTCTAATAATATTTTATTCAATTTTCAGCTCATCTCAAGTCGACTCAACTCACTATCCAAACACCCCCTTAGTACTTGTTTGAGAAGTGAGATGAGATGAGAATTCTGTGAATAATAGTGGAATGATTTTTGAATAGAAATAATAATGAAGTTGTTTGTGAGTAGTAATGAAATTGTTTGAATTAAAATGTTTTATTGGGTTTTGAGAAACAAGAGAAAGAATAAATAAAAATATTATAAAGTTAAAATATTGTTATAGTATAAGTTTCTAATATTATCATTGTTTTGAAATTTGAAAAAATTGTATTATTTTTTTAGTTTTATTTGGAAATTTAGGAATGTTGTAATGATTAGATGAAAAAGTTAAGAATTTAAAATTAAAAAATATTTGTATTTAAGTGACTTTTTTTTTTTGGGGGGGGGGGGGGGTGGTGGGGAATAGTAGTGAAATTGTGAGATTAGATGAGATATTTTGTATTTCCAAATAATCCAGTAATGTTTTGGAATGAAACGATGAGAAGTTTAGAGAATATCATGTTTCATGTTTGTTTCTAAACGTCCTCTTATTCTTTAAAATGAAGGTAGTTATCCCATTTGTGCTACCTTATTTTTATCATTTTACAGGATTTATCTGCTCATATGCATGTTACATTTGTCTCTTTGAGTGGCGTTCTTTTCAATGAAGCTAATAGAGACATGATTAATCAACATTGAATAAGAGCATTGATGCTCTTTTGTTGAATGCAAATATAAGGGTTTGAGCTGTAAGATTTGACTTGTTTGAGAACTGAGATGAGATGGGAGTTCTGTAAATAATAGTGAAATATTTTATGAATAGTAGTGAAATTATTTGAGTTAAGATGTTTTATTAGATTTTGAAAATTGAAAGATAAAAAGTTAAAATATTGTTAGAATATGTTTTTTAATATTTTTAATTTTTTTTAAATTTGAAAATTTTTATTTTTTTTATTTGAAACTTTGTTAAATTTGTAATGATTAAGTATTTATTAGATGAAAAAGTTGACGATTTAAAATTAAAAAATGTTTGTATTTGAGTGATATTTGGAGAGTAAATAGTAGTAAAATTTTGAGATTAGATAAGATAGTTTATGTCTCCAAGCGAGTCTAGGATGTTTGAAAATGAAATTATAAGAAGTTTAGATAATTTCATGTCTCATCTTTGTGTCCAAACGTCCACTTATTCTTAAAAATGAGGATAGTTAAACCTTTTGTGCTATCTTATCTTCACATGTTATATGATTTATTTGCTCATATACATGTTAAACTTGTCTGTGTCTAAGCTAATAGAGACATGATTAATAAACATGGATTAATATTGTTAGGGTTTAAGCTGTTATAATTAAATGGTCTTGTTTGGGAAGTAAGATAAGATAAAAAAAATAGGAGTGAAATGATTTGTGAATAGTATTGAAATGGTTTGAATTAAAATGTTTTATTGGGTTTTGGAAAATGAGAGAGAAATAATTGTGTTAACGTCGTGTTTCACACAACTTTGAGCCCAGATCCAACAAATCAGGTCTTCTAAAATGGGCTTGCAAGAGATGGAAAATAGTACAACTAAGAGATGGCGGCCTTGGGGCCAGGGAACCTCTGATGCCAAAGTTAGTAAGTAGTTTTGGAAGTTTGTAAATAAGTAAAGGAGTCTAGGGATCAGAGAGATCTTTTTGTACGTGTACCTGACTATTTATACCGTGGGTTCGGGGAAGGGCAAATCATCTTGGTCTCAACAAAGGTCGTGTCTTCCATTCTGTTTATGTTGTTAGAATCTTTTAATGCGGCGTGACTCTGTGACTGCACCATAAATGTGGCGTGTAGCTTGGTAGTAGCATCATTAATGCAGCGTGGTTTCCTGACTTTCCTTTTATAGCTTGTGAGCCATTGATGGTCTGATATCGATGGATCGAGGGCTGTCTGCATTTCTCATTGCACTCTGTACAGGTTTCTATGCTCTGAATGCGGTCGCAAGCTATCAGGTTGACCTGTCTTATCGACCACTTGACTCCCTTTGAGCCAGGTATCGGGCCGAGGCCCAGTGGGCTTTATGAGGTGGAAAAAATTCCCTTACAGTTACCCCATCAATTCCTCTCGGACGATTTCGAGGGGAATTCTTTCTTTATTCCTTAACCCTTTGCTTTACAAGACCACCTGGCCTTCTTTGTTGTGAGCCGAGCAACGGTTCGCCTTACACCCATGTGGCGATATGGTGTCGGTTACATTTTTGCATTGAATGGCGTCTCTTTGGTTTATGTGTTGTGACTTTGTGTTAAGCAGCCATTTATTTCGCACATCGTATCAACATATATACGTGGGATTATGGTACTTTGGGGGGGACACGTGGTGCTACGTGGAGTTATGGTGCCTCAGGAGTTCAAACATCAGCCTCGCCTATATAAGGACCCTTCCTCTCTGTTGGGAGATCCATTATACTCACATTCTGCCTCTGTTTCCTGTATTGTTGCCCCACTGTTTGAGTTCTTCGTTCCTTTGTTTTTCTCCCAAAACTTCTTTGCTTTTCCTTCAATCTCTCATGCCCCTGAAGAAATCTTCATGCCCTACTGGATGGATTGTTTCCTTTGATGGTGCCCAGGCCACTGCTGGGCACTATGGTTCCACCTCGGAAGATTTCTGCAGGTTTTCATGGCGATCGGTGGTGACCCCCGCCGGATTGGAGGAATAAAGGTGACTTACAGGGTCCCTTCGAAAGTGGAGTCTGTGGTACCTTCCCCCACCGAGGGAGCAGTGGATTATGAGGGCTATGCCACCAAGGTAGCGGTGTACCCTGCCATGTTCTCTTGTAGCCTTAGGTTGTTGTTCTGCCGACTTGTGTGAGAATTTTTCGGCTTATTTGAATTGGCACATGCTCAGCTTCCTCCCCTTGCGTGGAGGATTCAAGTTTTGTGTTGTGTGATCTGGCACCTCACGTTGGAGTAGGTCGGGTCAGACTTCCAGGATATTACAACTCGTGAGTTCATCATTGCTCACAACGTTGTGCAGAAGGGTTGGCACCTCTACAGCTTCCAGCCAGTTCAAGAACTGGTCCGAGTGGAGGTGCAGCATACTATGTGAAGCAATACAATCGCAAATTCTTCTTCTTGTCGAGCAATGGATGGGAGTTCCAAGTCGGACAGACCCTCAAGCGTTGATTTCACATGCATGCCATATGGGAATGGTTTCGAGCGGCTCCAGGGCGATGGCCATCACCTTACAACTCAATTAGTTGCCTCATTACATCCATGTTGATTCTTAGAGGTAACTTTGGGCATTATTGACACGTCGTAGTGATAGAGATCTTGGGCTGCCGCTTGCATGGAATATATAATTTGATCGAGCTCGGTTGCGGTGGTCCCTTGCCTTCATTCAGTAATTGATTCTCAACATAGAAATCAACTCCCAGATGTTCCGATTCTTGGCGGTATCTTCAATATTGCTAGAGATCTTTAGCTTATCCTGTTTCAGAAGGGTTCAAGAATAATGAGGGCTTTTGGTTCCCTTGGATTATACCTGGTCGTTTTACATTCTAGGTCTACATTCGTGCACTGGAACTTGTTTCTTGAAGATTTAGGGTCTTATGTTGTAACTTGTTCCTTGTTACTCTAAGGTTTTATATTGTAACTTGTTCTTTATAGCTCTGCGACTTTATGTTGTAACTTGTTCCTTGTGACTCTGCGGTTTTATGTTATAACTTTCAATGATCAATCAAATTACCTTTGGTAGATTATATTTGGTTGTCTTTTGTGCATCCCTTTCCACTGTTATTCTTTTCTCCTTGCTTTTCCCTTTTTCTTTTTTTTTTTTTGTGTTTATTTTTTGGCTGGCCCTGAGGGAGTTTGGCCGCGAGGTTTGCCACACAACGCCTCTTGCGGTCCACCCCACTAGTGCTCGGCCAACATTTGATGACCTCACCTGCTGGCAGTCTTCTAGCTTATGCCCTTTGTCGGCCTTCGCCATGTATCCATTTTTCCGGGCCTTAATAACTTTGCTTAAGGGGGTTGGTGTTTTTCAGATTTTCCTTTAGCATAGCTTGGCTCTTTGGGTAGTCATGAGGCTAATCCTACTCTTTGCCGAGGGGAGTCAAGATGGCCTTAGGCCTAACTTACCTCCTTCGCCCTCGGGGACATAAAATAGTCTATGTAGTTTGAAACTTTACCTATCCTCCTCCATTAGCGTAGATTTGCTCTCTGGACAGCCGTCAGGCCAATCTCACTCTCTGCCGCAAGGAGTCAAGATGGCCTTAGGCCCGACTTGCCTCCTCGGTCCATAGGGAGGTAAAATAGTCTAGGTAGTTTGAAACTTTACATGTCTTTTTCCATCAGCATAATAGCGTCTGTCCTGGGTTCTTTGGTCTATGCCTCATGATGCTTGTTGATGATGCCCGTATTCATATTTTGTGTTGCCTTCTTCCTTGTTGATGATGTCCACGTATTTTGCTTCATTACTCGAGTAGTCCATGGACTTGACCTGCTCTCCGCCGAGGAGAGGTCGGAATGCCTCATGCCAAACCGCATATTTCTCCCCGAGGAGGTAATTCGAACAACGGTGTGGCTAGTCCGCTCCTTCATGGCAGTGTAGGTCGGGGTAAGCATTCGGGTAGCCTCGGGCCTGAACCCGCTCTCCTTTGCGGGAGGAACAAGACGACATTTGGCTTATCTCATCCCTTTGTTCTTCACGTGAGGTATGTTGTTCAGGCAGTTTGTTCTGAACTCACTCCCACCTGTTGACACTGCAAGAAAGATTAAGTCTGTGTCAGGTTAGCATTGATCTCACTCTTCATTGTAGCGGGGGCCAAGGTAAGTTATTAGGGTGGTCGTGTGGCGAATTCCGCTCTCCTCTGCGAGAGGGATAAGATAACCATTATGCCTACCTTTCCCTATAGTATCCCGCAAGGAGGTAAGTCATTTGGACAGTCTATTTCTGAACACACTTTTGCCCTTTGATGCTCACGAGGAAGGTAAAAGCTTTTTCCTTCAAGTAGCTGAGGACTAACCTGCACTCCACCATAGGAAGGATAAGGCAACCTGTAGGCCTACCTTTCCCTCTGTTACTTTGTGGGGACGTAATTCAGATAACGATGTGGCCGATCCACTCTATCACCTTGATGGGGGTCAGGGTAAGTTATTCGGGCCACCTTGGTGCTGGTCCCACTCTCCCAAACAAGGAGGCTAAGCCACCCACTCACCTATCAATCTTTGTGGGAATGTAGGTTGTTCAGGCAGTTCGTTCTAGATCCACTCCCGCCCGTTGACATCACAAAGAAGGGTAAATTTGGGTCAGGCTGGCGCTGATCCCACTCTTCGTCGTATTAGGGGTCAGTGTAAATTATTCGGGTGGCCGTACGGCTGATGCCGCTCTCCTCTGGGGGAGGGATAAGGCAATCATTAGGCCTACTTTTCCCTATGGTATCCCGCATGGAGGTAAGTGGTTCAGGCAGTCTAGTACTAAACTCGCTCTCGCCTGTTGACGCTCACGAGGAAGGTAAGCCTTTTTCTTCGAGTGCTCAATGACCGACCCGCACTCCTCCACGAGAGGGATAAGATAACCTTTTAGGTCTACCTTTCACTTTTTATCTAGTGGGGAGGTAAATTGTTGATGGAGTTTCCATTTAGTGGAGTTGACTTTGCTAATGGAGTGTGTCGATTTGTTCGGAGGGGAGTTCGCTTGGCAGGTTATTTTATGTTCCTTAAATTAGCCATTGAAATTAAAAAACTTCTTTTATTAGGGCCAACAACGGGTGCATGAGAACATATAAATTTATAATAATAAAATGGTGTAGCAATAATATTTTAGTAGATGCTCGGCATTTCACGAGTGCGGCAACTCGTTTCCTTGGGAGTCTCTAAGGCGGTAAGAGCCAGGGCGAGTTGTGGTGATGGCCACGTAAGGGCCCTCCCATCGGGGGCCTAGCTCTCCCTCATCCCGTGTTGTTGTTCCTGTCTCTTTGAGTACGAGATCTCCGACCTTGAATGCTCTCGACTGCACACGCTTGTTAAAGCATCTCTCGGCCTTTCTTTTGTTGGCTGTGGTCCTTATCTTAGCTTCTAGTCGGACTTCTTCTAGTAGGTCTAGTTTTTCCTCTAGTCGCCTATCGTTGGACCCTTACTGGATGTAACACCCAGGCCAACCAAGCGACTTTACAAAAATTTTTGAGTTTTAGTTAAAATCATTTGGGATTACGAGTAAAATTTTTAGAAGAGAGTTTGAGCCTAAGATATTTTTTTGGCGGTGTATAATTTTTCAATGAGTTTGATAATTAGGTTTCAAAGTCTTTAATAGATCAAGTGGATGTTCAAAAAAAAAAAAAAAATGCAATAATCTCGATAAGAGCCCAGCCGTGAGATCGGGTCCAGATTTTCATCGTACGGTGTCAAGCCACTGTTATTTCATGCATGTTCATCCCTCCCTTTTTAATTAGGTTTGTTCTAATTTCTACTTATAGATTATATATAAGTTTAAGTTTTCTCAACCCTAGACTAGTGCCGCTCGGTTCCCTCTTCACGGAAGACCATTGCTTCTCTGCAAAAACACCAAACCGAAGCCTCGGACTACAACAATAAGTCGCCTCACCACCTTCAAGTAGCCACATCCAGCCACTGCAACTCCACACACGGAAGCTCCAGCTCTTCCTTTTCCCGTCGTCGCTGGCCATAAAACTACAAGCCTTGGTGGCGTTCAGCAGCTCCGCCACTCCCTCAGCCAAGCCAACGAGTCATTACTCCCCCGAACCCAGTCCATGCGGAACCTCAGCCGCACGAAGCCGCCACCCAACGCCTGCATAGCATCTGTTGCAAGCCACAAAAAAAAAAAAATCCTCTGTTTTGGACAACCGAAACAGAGCCACGCCTACAGCCACCCCAACTCCTCGGTGCCACCTGCCACGACTCACCCACGCCCAGCGTAGTGCCGTAACACCTCTGCTTAGCTGCTTCTCCGCCGCTCGAAACCGAGAACCACCCCCACCTCACTGAGAAGCCTCTGCTTCCTGCGCCAAAAGCAGAGCATTTACTGAACTCCACCGTAAGCCACTGCATAACCAGCACCTGTTTGCACCGAAAAAACACCATAAAATCGACGGAAACCGCCGGTCGTGACATCCCCGTCACCCTGCGCAGATCGGTGAACCCAGAACCTCCGCCATTTTCGTTTCCTCTCGGTTGCTCTCTCTCTCTCATCTCGCACTCTCCGAACTCTCTCTACCTCTCTCGTGCGCTTTCGCCGCCCAGCGTAGGTGGCCTCGCCACTGCATGCTCTCCTCGGCGCCCAGCAGCACCACCATAGTTCCTGCATCCGCCCAGCTCGCCGCCATCGCGGCTCCATCTCTCGGTAAGTGCTGCTACCGCCAATCACTGGGTGATTTCCGTGTTTTGTGTGTGCAGCAGTTTTTGTTTTCCTTTATAAGTGATTTACGTACATATATATATATATATTATATTTCATAGATATATATAGTGGTAACTTGATAGTTGAAGTTATTTCCAAATTTATCAATTTACATTCAGAAGTGTGTTTCCGGATGAAGGGTAATTATTTATTTATGTATTTTTGTTGTGATGTTGAAATGAGTTTTGGTTTTAAGTCTCATAAAACATTATTTTGTGTAGAAAATATTTTAACAATATTGTTAACAATAAGAGGTAAACCTATTTTTAAGAGAGGAATTTTGCATGACATATTTTTTAAGACTTTTAAAGTAATCTAAGTATTTTATTAATTTATAATATATTGTGGGTACTATAGATATTTTTGAATATTACTCTTTATTGAGTTCCGCAAATGCCTAAATACTTGCTCGATTAAATCTCTTATTGGTACGAATTTGATTAAATGGATATTGGTGGCTTTAGAAAATGGTGGTATTATAGAAATTATTAGAATTCTAGGTTTTGAGGATTTAAATAGGTTCTTAGGTTCAACTATCGAAATACGGATTGATTGAAAATTTACAGAATTTACGTAATTTTATAGGTGACGATTAATATTTGTTCGACTTCGTTGAGGAATCTTGAAAGACTAAAGAGTTCCAGGTAAGCGGGGTTCCTATGCTAGATTTGCATAAAAATAAAATGGACTGAGGTTGATTTTTGAAGATAAACATGTTTTGTTATGAAAATATATTTGAACTACCTCAGTTATTTGTTTCTGCATTACTCATGAGATTCTGTTTAAGAATAAAGTATTTTCTAGCATGATTGGTGTAGACATGAGCTATTTTGCATTTTGCTTCTAAACTCTGAAAAAGAGAGCGAATATGAAAGTTTGTGCATAAAATAATGTTTTGTGATTTCTAAAAACTCTGTTCTGTTCTGAAGATGGTCTGTACTCTGATATGATATGCTTTCTGAAAATTCTGTTCTGTTCTGAAGGTGTTCCGTATTTTGATATGATGTGATTTCTGAAAACTTTTGGCATGACATTCTGAATTGGGATGTGGTTTGTGGATGGTGACCTATTTGACCTACCACGGGTGCTAATAGTGGCTTCTGTTTGGGTTGGTACCAACTGTTCTGTTTCTGGTGCACCCACTTTGGAAACAAAGTGGTTTTCTGGTGATCTTTCTTGTGTGCACACTCGGGGCTCCGAGAATAAATAAGGGGAAGATTCACATTCTGTTTCTGCTCGGTTAGCTACCGGGGTTTGCACAACCCTACCACGGGGGTTAAACATGGCCTCTGACGCGATATGATGCTCTGGTACGATGGTGGTCAGTTATGCTATGCCAAAAGAATTTGAATAAGAATATTTTGAACTTTCGCTCTGATATTTTTACAATATGTTCTGACTTTGTATTCTGAAAATAAAGTGTTTTGTTCTGCATCATGAAATCTGTAAATGCTCATGTTTGCATACTAGTATATGTTCTCAGCTTACTGAGTTGTTGATAACTCACCCCTATCTCCATAATATGTTTCAGATAATTTTGATGCAACAGCTGAAAATCAGGGATAGGGAATACTTGCAAATTTTGTGGATCATAGAAGACTATGTACCCTAGGGTACAATGACTTTTGGAGAGTCTTTTGGTAGCGTTAATATTTTATGTGGCTTTGGTATGTTGAGTGTTGGATATTTTTAGTCCTTGTGGAAAAGTTTATCTATATCAATGAGACACCACTGATGTGCCCTTATGTAGGAACATGAATATTTGTGTTGAACAAATAGGTTAATATGTTATGGAGATTCTGGTTTATTTTTAAAAGTATTATTTGGAAATGATTTTTTTTGTGATATGAGTTAACTCTCCGGACCCTCTGGGGTCGGGGCGTTACACTGGAAGTGCTGAACTCTGTAGGTGGGGATTCCGATCTCTACAAGCGGCATCGCCTCGTGGCAGTATGTGAGGGTGAAGGGGGTTTCCCCGGTCGATGTTTTCACTGTGACCCGGTAGGCACATAGAACGGCGGGGAGTTCTTCTACCCACGCCCCATTTCTATCATCAAGCTGCTTCTTGAGCATTCCCATCAGCATTTTATTGGTCACCTCGTCTTGGCCATTAGACTGGGGATGTCCCAGGGATGAGTATCGAAACTCAACCCCCAATTCCCGCACCAGTTGCGGTAGTGGTCGGAATGAACTACCTCCCATTATCCGATATGATGGTGCACGGGATGCCAAATCTGCATGCTACTGACCTCCATAGAAACTGTGTGATGTTGCTCACCATGATGCTTGCTAGGGCCTTGGCTTTGACCCACTTGGTGAAGTAGTCCACAGCCACCACCACAAATTTGACTCTCCCTTTGCCCGGGGGGAGTGGCCCTACCAATTTGACTCCCCATTAGGCGAAAGGCCAAAGCGACATGATTGACATCAATTCCTTTGGTGGGCAATGGAGCATCTTGGCATACTCCTGGCACTTTTGACACTTCCACATGTAGTCCTTGGTGTCCCGCAGGGCCTGACGCCAGTAATAGCCCCCTCTAATTGCCTTTCCAGCTAATGTTTGTCCCCCTGAGTGATTCCCACAGATCCCCTCGTATATTTCTGCTAACATGTATTACGCTTCATCTGGAGAGATGCACCTTAAAAGAGGCACCAAGTGACCCCATCGATATAGGACCCACTCGATCATGATGTAGTGTGCCACTTTATTTTTTATCTTCCTTGCCTTTTGTCTGTCCTCTGGTACCTCGATGGCTTCCAAATATCTGATTATGTCTCTAGCCCAATCTAGTGCATCTGGCCGTATTTCCATTACCTTGATTCCCATAGCAGGCACTTCCACAGTTCGGATCACTGTACTTTCTAGTAGGGGGAGTCCTTCTGTTCATACGCGACATGCACTAACTTCTCCGCCTTCTGATTTTCTGTCCTTGGCACTTGCTGAATTTGGAAGTACTTGAAATGGGGGCGTTCAGCCTCTATCAATACTAGGTATTTCTTTAAATTTTCACTTTTTATAGCACAAACTTCCCTTGCACTTGATTCACCACTACCTGAGAGTTGGCCCATACTTCGATCTCGGTGGCTCCTAGAGATTTGGCCACTAGTAATCCTGAAACCAGCGCTTCATACTCCACCTCGTTATTCATCATTTTGAACGCCAATTTGATGGCATAATTATATTCTTCTCAATGGGATGCAAAGATATGTACCCCCGCTCCCTCTCCAGCCCGACAAGACGAACCATCAACGAATACTTGTCAGGGCTTTACAGGAGGTGCATCATCGCTCTCTACCGAGAAACTGATAAACTCAGTGACCAAATTCGCTAATACTTGCCCCTTCACGGTGTTTCATGGCGCATATTCGATGTCAAACTCGCTCAACTCCACTGCCCAATTCACGAGCATGCCTGAGGCGTCCGATTGTTCCAATAGCTTTTTAAGAGGGGTTTTTGTAAAGATCTGCACTGGGTGAGCTTGAAAGTATGGACGCAGCTTGCGCTTAGTTACTACTAGCACAAAGGCCATCTACTCTATACGGGGGTATTTGGCTTCGATCCCCGATACGCCCAGCTGGTGTAGTAGACCGGCCTCTAGACTTCCTCCTCCTTGCATACCGGTGCCTAGGAAGCCACCTGAGGGGAGACCGCTAAGTACAGAGTCAGCATTTCCCCACACTGTGGTTGGCTAAGGAGCGATGGGCTCGTAAGATATTTCTTAAGGGCTTTGAATGCCTGATCACACTTGTCATCCCATGCCTTTGCTTTCCACATGACTTTGAAGAATGGTAGGCAATTGTCATTTGATCTCGACATGAACCTGTTGAGGGCAGCTATTCGCCCAGCCAGCCTTTGTAGTTCGTTTATACTTCGAGGTGGGGCCATGCTGATGATGGCCTCCACCTTCTTGGGTTTGGCCTTGATTCAGCGCTCAGGCACCATGAATCCTAAGAACTTCCTCAATCCGACATTGAAGGTGCATTTTGCCTAATTTAGCTTCATTCCGTACTGTCGTAGTATTGTGAAAGTCTCCCTTAAGTCGTTCAAGTATTGTTCTAGGGTTCCACTTTTAACAAACAGGTCATCCACGTAGACCAACGACTGGTAGGTGGCTCCCACATTCTTAAGCCCGAAGGTTATAGCTGTGTAACAATACAAACCTCGCTCAGTGATGAACAAAGTTTTCTCTTCATCCTTAGGGTTCATACAGATTTGATTATACCCATAGTAGGCATCCATGAAGCTGAGCATGCGATCACCCGTTGTGGAGTCTACAATGAGGTCGATGTGAGGAAGTGGGAAGCTGTCCTTCGGGCAAGCTTTGTTGAGGTCAATGAAGTCGACACACATTCTCCATTTACCACTCGGCTTCTTTACAAGCACTACATTAGATAGCCACTCTGGGTAGTGAGCTTCTCAAATGAATCTCGCACTCAGCAGTTGGTCCACTTCCTCGACTATGGCGATGTTCTTTTCTGCACTGACGCTTCGACATTTCTGCCTTACTCCTTTAGCCTTTGGGCCTACACTAAGGTTGTGTTGTATGATACATATCCTCGTGGCTCCAAGGGAACACATCTTGGTGCTCAGCAAGAAGTTGTCACATGGCGCTCTGGGCTTCAGGTTCCATTTTGCTGCTAATTGTTACCCTAATTTCTAGCCGATCTTGGTCAAGAGTGACAAGCTGCAATGGTCCGATTGGTTCTGCTTTCGAAACTCTTGCTCGTCTCAAACTTCGCTTATGACCTTTGTACAGTCTAGAGCTGGTGGCAAGGTGCAGGCATCGTCTGTAGGATACGCCTAGCCTACCCCACCGTTCATTGGTGTCTCCTTGCAGGTTCGTGTATAGCTTCCTTCTATTATGCCCTTCTCACTCCCCTATACTTGGCTTTCTGCCTGGTTTACTTTCATGCCACTGGTAGCACTAGCAAGTTTCCAAATTGCTTGGACGAGTTGCCTCAAGTGTGCAAAGTACACATAAGATCTATAACGATCCCAAAGACGGGCGCCACTGTTAACATCGTATTTCGCACACCTTTGGGCCAAACTCCAACAACTCAGGTCTTCCAAAAGGGGTCCACAAAAGATGGAAAATAGTGCAACTAGGAGAGGGTGGCCTTGGAGCCAGGGAATCTTCGATGCCAAAGTTAGTAAGTATTCTTAGAAGTTTGTAAATATCTAAAGGAGTCTAGGGATCAGAGAGATCTTTTTGTACCTGGTACAGGATATTTATACTGTGGGTTGGGGAAGGGGTAGATCTTCATGGTCTCCACAAAGGTCGTGCCTTACCTTTTGTTTAAGAGTCCTTTAATATGGCTCTGCGACGGCACCATAAATGTGGCGTATAGTTTGATAGTGACGTCATTAATGCGACGTGGTTTCCTAGCTTCCCGTCTATACCTTATGAGCCGTTAATGGTTTGATGTCAACGGATCGAGGATCATCCGCATTTCTTGCCACGCTCTGTACAGGTTTCTATGCTCTAAATGCGGCCGCAGGCTATCAGGTTAACCTGTCTTAACGACTACTCAACTCCCTTTTCTGGTAGAGGTTTTGCCCCTTGTGCGGGCTTGGAGGCCTTTGATTCGGGTATCGAGCCAAGGCTGAGTGGGCTTTATAAAGTGGGAAAAATTCCCTAACAAGTTGAATAAAATATTATAAAATGAAAATATTGTTAGAATATGATTTTTAATATTTTGTTTTATTTCAAATTTAGAAATTTTGTATTGATTTTGTGTTTTATTTTGCAGTTTTGGGATGTTGTAATGATTAGGTAATGATTAGAGGAAAAAGTTGAATATTTGAAATTGAAAATTTTTTTGTTTGGGAGATGTTTGGGGAGAGTAGTAGTGGGATTTTGAGATAAGATGGGATGGTTTGTGTTTCAAAACACATCCTAAGTGATGTTTTTGAATGAAATTATAAGAAGTTTAGAGAATTTTATGTTTCATCTTTGTGTCCAAACGTCCCCATTCTTGAAAAAGACGATAGTTATCTAATTTTTCTCATTTTACATGATTTATTTGCTCATATGCATGTTGAATTTTTTTGTGTGGCATCCTTTTCAACGAAGCTGAAACTAGAGCTTTGATGCTCTTTTGTTGAATGCAAATGCAAGGGTTTAAGCTGTAATATGGAGTGCTATGTTGTTATGGGTTCATTCATCACTCTGGCTTGTGTTGCTTTTATCATTTTTTATCCTCAAACTCAAGATATAAATAGTTGCAACTCGTGAATCTTGATTAATATATGAGGTTGAGTACACTACAGGTAATATTGAGCTGTGGTACTCTACCTATATTTGATAATCACCAGATGATCTAGATTCTGGTTCATTGTTTGTTCTCTTATGTAATGATGTCCTAGAAGAGCAAATATGAATTTTTAAATTTGGAAAATACTACCTATAGTAACAATTTTACTTGTAAATCATACGTGATGATGTATTAGGTATTGAAAATGGTGAAAATTTTTAAACTTGAAATTTGCAATTCAAATTAAAATGCTGATAAAAGATTAATGATTCAAACAAGCAATCAAAATAGACAAATCCTATCCAGTTTATTTGTAAAAATGTTGACCCCACAATGAGAAAGGCTAAAAAGCCTATTCGTTTTAATTTAGTGGTGTTAGGGACATTTTTCTTAACATTAGCTACATCTCGTCGAAACCTGCCATTGAGAGCAGGGGGAGTAGCTGAGAGTACCTTGAATACCTTCGTTGATAAAGTTAGTATGGTTTTAGGGAGTATAAGAGAAGAGAAATCTTAGAGTCTCTGTTTTTGTTCCTGTGCTTAGGATTTATATCTCCCTCTCAAGGCTGGGCCATCTTCCTATCCTTGTCAGCGGTGTCCGTCCTACGTTTAGAGGTGCCATGCCATTTAATTCGACTGTCTCCGCCATTACCTTGGGTTTGTTTGATTGAGGCAGGCAGTGATGTATTGCCTTTTTTTGGGATCTTGTCAGATCTCTAGCCGGATTACCCTACTCGTGAACTCGTAATGCACATAATCCATGCAAGAGAATCCACTCCTAAAAACCGAATTATTCTCAAACACAAGATTCCATTCGTGAATCTTGACAGGGAATTTTCGAGGAATTCCCAACCTCCAAATTGTATTAAAATCCCAATGATCAATCAATGTATTAAATGAGTTGCACTGCTTTTATACACGCAGAGCATGAAGATGGCCTTAAAACGACCATGATTGAAAACGTAAAACGCACATTACAACCTTTAAAAGCAAAACTCACCGTTTCACTTAAGGCTCAAAACACGCAACTATGCAAACAAAACGACACTATACCAATTAATACAAGGTGCACCATTTCACTTAAGCAACGAACTTCCCTTTTTTATTCTGAAAGTAGTTATAGCCGTTACTCATCAACCCCTTCAGTTGAAACCGTTGCTTCCATTCCCAGCTGCTACCTTTCCACCTCCCTCAAGTAGCAAGCCTTCACATTATATAACCTTCCCTCCTCTTCAAGGACCAGCCCCCAAGCATCCGTGACATTTGATATGATATGCATTTGAAAAGTCTTTGGCATAACTTATCTGTTTTATTCTGATTCTGGTTCTGGTTCTGATATGATGATACTATTTCACGGGATATGGTTGGTACCAACATGATATGATATGAGTGCACCCACTTTGAAAGCAAAGTGGTCTTTTATGTGTTTTTTCCTGTGTGCACACTCGGGACTCTGAGAATTAATAAATAAACGTTTCACAATATGATATTGCCTAGTTTGGCCACCGGGGATAGCACAACCCTAACACGGGGGTTAAACATAGTATATAATATGGTATGGTGACATGACATGATATGAGACGATACGATATGATAAGATGAAGATATTCAATACTTATATTATGCCAAAGTGTTTTTAAATATGAACAGTTGGTTTTTGAATATGAACAGGTTGAAAAGTCGCTCTGATTATCTGATAACACGTTTTGAGATGTGTATATGAAAATGAAATGTTTTGTTTCTACATACCGAATTTTCAGAAAAGGCTCATGTTTACATACTAGTATATTTTCTCTTATTACTGAGTTGTTGATAACTCACCCGTTATCTCCATAACATTTTTTAGATATTTTGGATATTTTGGCTAAGCACCAGGAATATAAAATGTGAGCAAGGCTAAGCTGAGGATAGATTTATGATGTCTATTAGATATGTTTTATTTGAGATGTGTTGCGAGACAAGTTTATAAGTGACAGGTAGTAATTCTACGGCCCATCCAGGTACAAGGTGTTACATCCAACTTATATGTTTAATCATACACGGCATGCTTGAAACTCCTTGGACATGTTTACTTTGAGAGAGAGAGAGAGCTAGCTAGCGTGAGGGAGAGAGAAATACATAGGGAGAAAAAACACCTTACAGTGCAGCGGCAATGAAACAGAAACTGGAGCTGGTGCAGCGGCTACTCCTTCTGATGAAGCAACCTATAGTGAGGGGCAGTGCAGCCTTAGGGGAGCTTCAACAGTGGCTACGTGTTAAGGACAAAGATTCTGCACTACACTTATATGCTATACAAAAGGAAAATGCCATCAACAAAGCAGGATGTTGCGGTAAGGATGAAGACTTGCATTGCATCTGCCACATAAAAAGGAAAATGCAACAGCACCACTACAAGTGTCAGGCACAAATCGAAACATGGTCAAGCAGCACCACTACACGTATCAGACCACTCCAAATTATTTGAATAGCAAGAAAAGACTGGACACGTGTCATGTGATCCAAATTAAATTCATGTTTTATTTATTTGTAAAATTTTATCTATAAATACTAATAGCAGATGCACTGTAAATGACTTAGATGAAAAACACATATACAATACAAAAGAGAGTTTCTCTTTCAGGTCTTCTGTCGAGCATATGATGTGCATGACTTTCATAGTTCTTTACTATGTATATGGGCTTGGGCTGATCGGGTGGCTCTCATCTTGGGAAGAAGCAAGAATGAAGGTGCTGGGTAGAGAAGGATGTTGCGGAGGCCCTTCATGGTGGCATGCGTGGAAGGCCATTTGATCATGGCAGCTTCACAGTTGTGCAAGGTCTGGATGGTTGATGCAAACTATGGTCGTTTCAGCAAGCAGTGGTTTATGCACAGTGGTGTTTACAAGGGGCAACATGTGCTTTGTTTCTATTGTATAAAACAAGGGAGGAGTGTTGGGGTGGCAGTGGTTGTTTTGTGCAGCAATAATTGTGAGGCAACGTGCAGGGGTAGGCTTGTGGTGCATAAATCGTGAGGAGCTAGCCAGTGGTGCAGGTCGTGCAGTGATGGTTTAGGGTGGTTGGCAACGTGAAGGCCTGGTTTGTTGCGGTTGTGTAACCATGGAGGGCAAAGCGGTGGTTGGGTCGATTATGGTTTTGCCGTGATGATTGTTGTGGGTTGCTTCGGCACGGTTGTGATACTCCCATATGATATAGATAATGGTAGGTGGTGTATGAGATCCCACATTGCTTGGGAAGAAGAAGTTCTTGCTCTTTATAAGGTTCCAACAGGGCTCCAATTGTATCATTGACTAGTCCTTTTGAAGTATAAGCCATGTGGTTTGGGCCTTCCATTGGAGCGTTACAAATGGTATCAGAGACAGGTTCCAACCAGAAATGTGGGACTTGAGCCGTGCCACTTATAATAGACAGGCCCGACGAAGATGTCGAGAATTTAAGGGGGGTAGATTGTGATACTCCCATATGATATGGATAAGGGTAGGTGGTGTATAGGATCTCACATTGCTTGAGAATGAGAAGTTCTTGCTCTTTATAAGGTTCCAATGGGGCTCCAATTGTATCATTGACTAGTCATTTTGAAGTATAGGTCATGTGGTTTGGGCCTTCCATTAGGGTGTTACAACGGTGATGGAGGATGAGCGTAAGGGAGAGAGGAGTTTTGGACTACGGCACCCCCAGTAGCGGTTGGGATTTCTCTACTTGACGAGGTGTCAGACTTTGTGTGAATGTGTATACCATGTATACCTATAGATACTGTTGTTGTGAACCCTATTGTGCTTGAAGATGAAGACGTTCATGGGCTTGGAGCTTACAAACAAACCGGGCCTTGGGTCAGTTTTTCTGTTGGGCTTTGTATGGGCTCAACAAATGGGTTGGCCAAGTCGAGTAATACATTTTAATGGGCTGGGTTTGAGCCTAAAGCAAGCCCAAGTCATCCAATAAATATTTGTAGACTTTAAAATAGTTCTTGGGCCTATCACCAGTTAAATAGGGGTCTACTTGGCCCAGAAAAACTAAAAGGGCTTTGAATCTAATTATTGGGCCCGATAACATTCTATAATCCACCACAACAAATCTTGGGCTTGTGACCTTTTCAAAATTATCTAATAAACCGAAATTGGGCTTCTAAGCATTTTGGCCTATAAATACCATACCAAAATCATCAACTAAACCTTAACGGGCCTGGAAATATACTTTGGGCCTATGAGCCTAACTAGAATATCTTGATAAACTCAATAAAAAAATGATTCGTGAACTTATCCAATATGGCTCATTAAACTTAATTTAGGCTCAACAAAATTACCCATATTCGAACCTTAATTAGAAATATTGAACTGGGTCATTACTAGAACACCATGATCCAATATTATAAAAAATGAGAAATTGATAATTTTATTATGCCTAAATTAGATTTAATGAGTCATTTGACAAGCCTACGAGCTATTATTTTTTTAGGTTGGTTAGGAGATTTTAATTAGGTCCTTAGACGAAAAGATTATTTTAAGGCCATTAAGGTTTAGTAGATGGTTTTGAATAGGCTACGAGTTCAAGATTTATTACGATGGGTTAAGGATTTTATTGGGCTCAATAATTGGATTAAAGCACATTTAATATTTATGAACCAAGTAGGCCCAATTTAATTGGTATTAGGCTGACAAATTTATTTAAAAGTCCAAAAGGATTTATTGGACAAGTTGGGCTCATTTTTTAAATTCAACATCAATCCATTTAGTTTGTTGAATAACTAAGCTAAGCTAAGACCCGAAACCCACAAAATAGGCACAACTCATGTGCAATGTGCATGACTCTTGACCTGTGAAACCCTAGATTCAGATCCGCATGTATATAAGCCATTCTCATGCATGTAGGACATCATCTTCAACCTAAAACAAGGGCTGCCACACATTGCCCAAGTGTCCCTCTTCAAGCTGCTACTCTAGATGACACTAAACCATTTCTAAACCATTCCTCCCTCAAGCCACAACCAAGGCAGCCATCTGAGCCACATCGATGAGCAATTTTTGTACTCTGTTCCTCTACTGCATAAAATGTGTATATGAAGTCTGAAATATTTGATCTGATTATATAATATTTATTTGAATATGATATAGTAGTGGCCTCCCCCTACCACGGGTAATAGTAGTGGCCTCCGGCCTTACCACTAGTTATAGTAGTGGCCTATGGCCCTGCCACAAACTATAATTGTTGCCTTTGTTCTGAGTAGATCACGTTGGTGACATATTGATTTATGTTTAGCTAGGCTATCCACAGAATGCATAACCCTACCACATGGGTAAATATGGTCTCCGCTTTGAGTGTATCACTTTGGTTACAAAATAATAATTTATGTTCTGCTTGGCTAACCGCATATATGCACAATCCTACCAAGGGATAAATATGGCCTCTATTTCTACTTTTGTTTCTATCTTTTATGTTGTTTAAGTTATGCATATGCCTAAGGTCTTTAGTATGCATTATTATTGTGATGAAAAGCTTTTGAAAATACCACTGCTACCTTTTTTTTTTTTTTGCATTCTATAACTATCTCATGTTTACATGTTAGTATAGGTTCGTTGCCTACTAAGTCAGTGGGCTCACCCCTTTATCCACCTTTTTTCTTACAGGTGAGTTTGATGGCACCTGATAAGATTATAAGAGAAATGTGAGATAAATGCCATGTGGCATAAGTGGATTTGTCTAAGTTAATTATGCTTGTGTTTAGTTTACTTTAATTGGAAGAATTTTTTAGACATATGATTTTGGAATACTTCTTTTATTATTTAAGTTTTATTATTGTAAATTTCAGGTTAAAAAGTTCAAGCTCGGGTTAAAGACATGACTATTATAGAAAGTCTCATATTCAACATGTGATTGGTATTCTTTTTTGTTCACCACACATTTTTTGGAGGCTTCCTATGCATTTAACGAATCCCTGCACTCCTTTTCATCATCAATATGTACATCAGTTTGCATCCACACCCCCATGCGCCACCTAAAGTCTTATGCCTGCTATCCACTTGTTCCACGTGCCATAGAGACTCCTTCTGTCCAATCATCAGTCAGATCCCCAAGTCCCAACAACCTAGCTGGCAAATTGGTCTTATTTCCAAACCCAAGATGGCATCTTCATCATCATCTTGAGTTTGAGCAAGGATGTTAAAATATTACCATATTTATGAAAACAATATATTCATAATATTCTTCCATATGTTTGGTAATATGACTTATTCTCTACCATATTTGGTTTATTGTTTAAATCAATTAGTATCGTTAATTTACTGTATTTCCATTCTTTTTCTAGCCTCATTCACATATGAATTGGGATAGATGTTATGTATTCAATAACAATGGAGAATAACGAAGATGTAGCCTTCAAAGTCTTTGTCCCTCCTTCTCTCTCGTCCATCTTCTTTCTATATATACATATAATTGTAATAACCGGGCTCTAGGCCTAGCCCTTTTGAAACCAGTCGGACACATGAAGCCGGCCCACGATTGCCAGTTGAGGGACTTGGAACGACGTCGTTTTGGTAAGTAACTCATTCCCTTTCAACCTTTTTCTTTTCTTTCTATCGGTTTCTTCTCCCTTCTTTTTTGTTTCTTTTCTTCATGTTTCCCAGTTGCTCTGCTTTCCGAAAACTCCTCCATCTCGTGTGCCTCAAAACAAAATACCTAATTGCTTTGGATCGCATCACATGTTCGACTAAACAGAATCAAAATATTTTCATTGGCTCGTAACAAAACTTTTAGAATTCCTTATTCGCTCTTTTGCATAGTTCAGAAATAAAGTGCACAAAACTAGCTCATGTCTATGCCAGTCATGACAGAAAAAATACTTTCTCTTATATTGAATTTTTGCATATGCAGAACAAACATCTGAAATCGTTTTTAGATTTCTTTTCAAAAATAAACATGAATATTTTCAAAATCAACCTCATTTCATTTCTTTTATGCAAAACTAGTTGTAACGACCCGACCCTATATTTTTTAGGGATAAAATTTGAATAATTTTATTAAGGCTCTATTATTATTATTATTATTATTATTATTATTATTATTACTATTATTATTTTCTGTCCAGCCCTTGAATCCTCTTCATATTACAACTCCTCTCGCCGGATTTTTTTTTTTTTTCTCTTCTTTGAATTTCAAACGAGAAATCTAATCCACTCACATGCACATGCACGTCTCTTTTTTTTCTGGGGTTTTCTTCTAGGTTCTGAAACATATATTCATACGCATGGCAAGCCACAAGTTCTCCACCGTAAATCCTCCTCTCACGCCTCAAACGTATGCATGCACGGCTCCTTTCTTTTCCTCCGCTTGCACGACATTGTATTTATTTATACACTCACGCACACAGAGCACTTGCCACAAACCTCCTCCCCTCAAACCGCAGCACACGTCCGAGAAGACAAGCTCCACCATCTCCCTCAAGCTCGTCCAGCAGACCACCTCTCCCTCCACCGTAAATCCCACTGCCGTGTTGGTTCACTTTTCCTCCACACACACAACCACTGCACGCCACCGGGAAACCGCAGCACCACCTTGCCGAAGCCAAGCAAACCACGTCGCAGCTCCTCCCTCTGGCCACCTCGTTGCCCAGATAGCCGAACCACCGCACGGCCCGCCCTCGAAAAAAGCCATAAACCGGCTGCCATCCTCCCCTGTTTTAGGCCCTCGAAACAGAGCACCCCCACTCAAACCAAGAACCACGTTTTGCCACTTTTGGGCCGCGACGCCACCATTGGCAGCAGCAGACGACGCCGGAGATCTATCCTCCACTGCCCTGTGACGCCACAGCAAACCGCCACCCTTGTTCTGTAAGTTCAAGCCGTGTTCTCCCTCTCTTTCATCCCGTAAACTCTCCCTCTCTCATAACTCTCTCTCACTCTCAGTTGCTTAGCCACCACTCGTCGGAGTTGACGCCGTGCCCAGCCACCAGAACCACCGTCGCGACTGCCTTCTTCCTCTCTCGGTGAGCATCACACCCCTCAACCCGAATGCATGCATCCCTTTCACACGTAAACCAAACCGGGTCATGCAACCCGTAAATCTTTCTTTTTCTTTAGGTTAGTTATATTACAAAAATGCCCCTCTATTTTATTTTCCCAAAATGCCCATGTACAGTATGTTGTTTTCCAAAAATATCCTTGCTTATTTAAGACTAACGGGTAAGGATATTTTAGTGTCAAGGAAGTGTTTAGGTTTAGAAAATATAGACTATTTTAGTAGTTAGGTTTTTAAATAGAATCACTTGTTTAATTAGAAATTTATGCAAAATACGTGTTTATTTTTTTATAGGCGACCGATTTCGTGCCAAAAAAATAGTGGATTAGCATTGCAAGGTAAGTAGCATGATCATATCCTTACGCTTATGTACAGTGAGCTGTTTGTCTTTTTATAAAAGATATTATGCATGTATGCCCTTTATTGGAAACCCTTTTTACGTACCCAAAACATGATAAAATTATGAAAAAGTCATGATTTTATGTGAAAGATTATTCATGAAATTATTTATGAAATGCATGATTTTATGTGAAGATTATTCATAAAATTATTTATAAAAGAAAAATCATGATTTTATGCAATGAAACACGTATCACGACATTTATGAAAGAATGCGATTTCGTTTGAAATCTATGATACGATATGACAAGTATGTATGTGATTTCTTTTGAAATCTATGAAATGACAAGTATGCAAGTATGATTTGATAAAATATGTAACGGCCTATGTTATGATATGAAAACGGTACCTATGTTATGGGTATATTGCATTGCCAGGTCGTACATGCTGGTAGTGCACCCAGTATTGTCTTCCTTATGTATAGATTCCACAACCCGCGGCCACGGGCGGAATCGGAATCTTTTTAGATTCGCTAACCCTAACTCACGGGGGTCAACAGTGGGTAACGGCCTATGATAAGTGAAAGATAAGTTAATGTTCATGCTCATGTTATTTATGCATGTATTTTTGAATACGCACGCTTTCCAAGACACATTATGTTTATTATGTTTACTGTATGATGTGTTGCTTATTGAGTATTCGACTCATTTTAGTTTGTTTTCATGTTTTTAAACCCCCCAGGTGATGACATTTATGAAGATGAGACTGCAGGACAGGACTTGACTCCGGGAGGCAAGGCTGAGGCCTAGACAGATTTTGCTATGATTATTTCTATGGTTTAAATAAATTATTTTGATAAGCACATAAGACTTCTGTATTTTTTAATAAATGCTTCCGCAGACTTTATTTTAAATTTTCAGTATTTATTGAAGTTTGTTATTTTATTGAATTTTTTCGTATCTGGCGCGTTGTTAAAAAGGAAAAGCTTTTTATATTTAAGTTTAGTAGTAGCACACTGGCTCCTCGAAAATTCTAAAATGTATTTTCGGGAACGGGGTGTTACACTCGTATATGAACCCCGCTTACCTGACTTCTTTGTATTATCAACACCTTGAGCCGGAACTCTAATAGTAACACCACCTAAACAAAAAAAAACATTTCTCCAACATTTAATAACCAATCTAGTAGGCTGCTATTTATTGAGTAATAAATCAAAACAGTCCCTTCACAGCTCAATAGCTATCCTAACAATTAAACCCGAACAACTCTCTCTTCAAACCATTCGCATTTAAAACCCAAAATAGCCACCACCTTCTATTAACACCAAACCAACTATAATTACTTCCAAAACCAACAACAGCAACTCCAATAATTAAAACATAACCCAACCCAAACTTCACTTCCAACCTTCGAATAAAAAAATTTCAGTGCAAGCATCAATACTCTAGTCATTCAACAATTCAAAACTTGCATGAAAGTTCAATACAACTAGTTCCAAAACACCCATCATTTTACACCAAAAAGTCTCAAATAATAATTCAAAAATAGTCTCACAAATCATCCAAAATTATACTCCTCAACATCCATAATTCCAACACACTCCACCGCTCCACCAAATAATACATCAACCCAAAAATAAAAGTCACAAAATCTTCTACTGAAAAGAATCTAGTGGTTTGCGCAAAGAGGAATTTATGTCTAAGTGTAATGCACGGCCAACCCAAGCAGCGTGTGTGTGTGCAATAGACAAACCGAAGGTAAGAAAATAAGAGGGTCTATGGGATGTGTAACAGCAAGTATAAGGACAAAATTAAGAGTAATATCAAAGAGTGGACGGATTAGATACCGAAAGTAAAAATAAAACAAATACTCCAGAGGATAGCTCCAACGAAGGCAGTATTCGAGACTCATGGAAACACTGCACAAAGCCGGAACCCAAAGGAAGAAAAATCACAAAATCAACTAAGAAGCACAGAGAAAACAACGGAAGGGAGGAGAAGTGACTCACTGCCGTGTAACCAAGTCAGCGGCACGAGGCTTGAAGACCCACGGAGACAGCAGCGCCAACCACGTAGACCAGAATTCTGTGTAGAGAAAAAAAAAATCTGGATGTTTCAAATGTGATGCGGGAAGGGATTTCTGTGAGGGGGAAACCGCATAAAACCAAACGACGTGGGGACGAGGCACACGAGATGGATGAATTTTCGGAAAGCAGAGCAACTAGGAAACATGAAGAAAAGAAACAGAAAAGAAGGGAGAAGAAACCGATGGAAAGAAAAGAAAAAGGCTGAAAGGGAAGGAGTTACTTACCAAAATGACGACGTTCCGAGTCCCTCAACTAGCGATCGTGGGCTGGCTTCGTGCGTCTGACTGGTTTCAAAAGGGCTGGGCCTAGAGCCCGGTTATTACATATATATTATTATCTTATATTTTTTCCGTCTTGAATTTTTTTCTATTTTTTACGTGAAGTAAAGATAACCAGAAAACTCTATCCGAGAAAAAAAAAAAAAAGTACGATTGAGCTTGGCACCAACTCTGGACCTATAGACCTTTATTCATAGAGTTTTGCTGCTTACAATTCGAAGTGTAGACACGCACATTACTTACTGTCAGACCACATTGATCATAAAAAATCGAGTACAAATATTTTTTCTTAGTGAGTACTAATGTGACAAACTTTCACATTTATTTGATATATCAACAAATACTAGTACTCTTGCAAATGAAATATTTCTTATTCGTAGAGGTTTGATGGCAAGCGAGGCTTGATGACAACATCAAGTGGAGTAGATTTGATGTTTGTTAGTCCAGCGCTTCCAGTCATATCTACCGGCAAGTTCGATGGGTTTGAAATTTCAAAGGCATGTATCAGATTAGCAAGACATAAGGACAACATTTTTAGGGCTAAAGATATGCCAGGGCACCCTCTTCTACCGCTACCGAAGGGGAGGAGCTCAAAGTTCTGACCCCTGACATCAACCTCCTTGTGGGTTGTGAGAAATCTCTCTGGCTTGAACTCTAATGGATCAGACCATACTCTAGGGTCGGTCTGGATCTTCCACATATTCACTATTATAAGGCTGCCTTTCTGAACGTGATAGCCACCTATGGTGCAGTCTTCTATGGCTTCTCTCGCTGTCGTAGGTCCAGGTGGGTATAGCCGTAATACCTCTTTAACAATGGCTTGGAGATATGACAACTTACTGATATCTTTTTCTGTGACTAGTCTTCCCTTTCCCACATGGACTTCCATTTCCTCCTGGGCTTTTCTTAAAGCATGGTGATTGTTCAACAGTAGGGCGACTGCCCATGTCAGAGAAACCATGGTTGTGTCTGCTCCTCCTACTATCATGGCCTACGTAGCATAGTTTGTGTTAAAAATATAATAGTTGTACGTACGTACATAACAAATCAAAAGGTGCTTAAACACAAGTTCACATTCAGGAGAGATTGATATTCCTTTCAAGGTTCAGTTTTGACTTGTTAAACCCAAATCATTGAGATAATTACTCGGAATCAGTGCTGCTTGCACAACTCTGTGTGTAGATGACTCATGGTCATACACGTGTATAAGTTATGGGCATGTGATTTGTGCATGGAATATATTTCACGACTTGAGAAAACTTACCAAACATGTGGCTTTGTTCACAGTGTCGGCATCAAAGCCAACAAGGTGATCTGCAGTACTATCAAGGACTGAAAGCATCACGTCCATGAAATCCTGCTGCTGATCTTTGGCCTCACCTGAAGCTCTCTTCTTCTGGTGCTCCTCCAACCACTCCGTTACGATAAAGTCCATATCTTTCGCTGTTCTCTTCATGGCCTTCTCGTGCCCGCCCAAATCCAACCACCCAAGATAAGGAATAGCATCCCCCACAACGAAAAGCCCGAGAAAGTGAAAGAATTCCCTGAACACCTTTTGACACCGTCGTGCGTGCTCGTCACTTGCAATAGTCGTACTAGAGCAGCGCTTTCCAACTACCTTTCTAAGAATCATGTTGAGAGAAAAGTCCCCAAACCATTGCTTCATCTCCACTAGGACATGATCGGACCCATCTTTCCTCTTGGTCCAGAGCTTGTACAACTCTTTCAAGGAAGTCTCCATCTCTGAGGCTCGAACATCCTTAAGCAGCTCAAGTCGGCGGTTAGAGAGAATCTCCATGGACGTTAACCTGCGGATTTCACGCCAGTAAGACCCATAGGGGCTGAGTCCGAAAAGGGCATAGTCATAGCTCAAGTGTTTTGCAGCAACAATTCTGGGGCGAGAACATAAGGCCACATCGTTGGTGGTGAAACATTCCTTCGCCACCTCCCAACTACTGATTACCAAAGCCGAACGTACCCCAATGCGTATGGAGAAGGCTGGTCCATATTTTTCTGCTAAGGATCCCAAAGTGATGTGTGGCAGCTGGGGCTGAGATCCGCCTAGCAGGTGCAAGTGACCAATTAGAGGCCATGCACCAGCAGCTTCGGGTGCTCTTTCGGTCTTAGTAGCAGGAGACAACCTTTTGATTATGGAGGAAACAAGAAGTATGGAAAATATTCCAGTTACGATTATATTTATACTTAGAATCTGGAGCTGGAAATCCATTGCAAACACCAGCTCAAGACTAGAAGTATGATCTTTGGTTAGATTTGAAGAAAATCTCCCTCAGTTTTACAGATTTTCTTCTTGTATGGATCACTCTATATATATGTTAGGACCGGCCGGTATGCATGTATTAGGTTTTAGCTAGTGTGCTGCAAAGTTTTATATAGCTTGCCGGCTTGGAGCTTAGGTAATTAACCCCTCCAACAATCTCTCCCACCCAATAATTAATACATGTAAATTTCATCCGCTATCCCAATCGATGCCGCCCTCGTGATTCAGCTCACACTAGCTACTCATGTGGCCTCATGATTCACCTCACACTAGCTACTCATGTGGCCTCATGATTCACCTCACACTAGCTAGGCTTTCAATCACTGAAACAAATATATGGATCCAAGTGTAATTAAATTCAAGTTAATAGGTACGCTGATAATTTATGCATTTTAAGTTGATCAATAAATAGTCCATATTTTGATCGTACATATATATATATATATATATATATCATGTATTTACATTACGTACGTACTTCTTTATAAGCATCTTCTTGAAGTTTTATGCTAATTCATGTGTGCGTGCAGTAAATTATCTTTATTATGCTTCGTCTTGGCCGTACGTGAGCGTAAGTTGAATCTTCACAAATCTCTCTCTTCTTTGTTATATATATGGTCACAAAAAGAAAGTGAAATGGTGAATAAAGCATAATTTAAATTATCTATATATTTTCATGTATTATTATGTTAACATGGTGCTCCATCAATGATATTATTGATAGCAGAAGAAGTTTTCATGAATTCCATCATATATTCGTATTAGAGGTGTTGTGTATTTATACACATACAAAAGGGAATCAATTCTGTTACAACAGAAACAGACGGATAAAGCAAATACAGCTAATAGAGTATTTCTAGAATATTCTAATCCTATTTACAGAGAAATGACTTTATACTTTAATACGCCCCCTCGAGTCAAGTGGGGTGTCAACAACATTTAGACTCGATCGAAAAGAAACAAACTTATCAGAAACCAAAGGTTTAGTAAACACATTAGCAAGTTGGTCTTTTGAACTGCAGAAAGAAACTTGCAGTGCTTGAGCAGCAACCCTATCCCTTACAAAATGATAGTCGATGTCCATGTGCTTCGTCCGTGAGTGATAGACTGGATTCGCAGACAGATACGTGGCGCCTATGTTATCACACCAAAGCAAAGGGGGTTTAGACAATGGAATTCCCAATTCTTTGAGCATTGTTTGCAGCCATATCAACTCAGCTGCAGTAGATGAGAGTGACTTATATTCAGCTTCCGTGCTTGATCGAGCCACAGTCTTTTGCTTTTTGGAGCTCCAAGAAATAATATGATTGCCCAGAAAAACAGCAAATCCTCCTGTCGAGCGTCTGTCGTCTGGGCAGCCTGCCCAATCTGCATCAGTGTAGGCTTGCAGAAAAATATTAGATCGTGACTTAAAAAATAAGCCATGGTTGATTGAGCCTTTAAGATACCGTAGTATTCTTTTTACAGCAGTCCAGTGAGGAGCTTTTGGGCAGTGCATAAACTGACATACCTTGTTCACAGCAAAGGCTATGTCAGGTCTTGTGAGGGATAAGTATTGTAACCCTCCTACAATACTCCGAAACAATGTACTGTCCTCAAACTCAGGAGAATCATATTGAGAGAGTTTGATGGAAGCTGTCATGGGTGAGGTAATGGGTTTTGAATGAAGCATATTGCTTCGGACTAGTAGCTCTTTAATGTACTTCCTTTGAGATAAAAAAAGACCATTGCCAGAATAGTCCACTTCAAGGCCAAGAAAGAAAGATAATCGACCAAGGTCTTTAACAGGGAAAGCAGCAGACAAATCACAAATCAGTGAATCAAATATTTTAATGAGTCATTATTTTAATGATAAAATATTTTAGATACAAAAGAATTTCATAAAAATAAATTCACAAACTGATGTGGTTTGGTATGGTATATACAAAAGAATTTAAATTATCTATACATAAGATTGGTATGGTATAACCGTGCAAATCTCTTCCTCTTTAGCATTTATTTTTCATCTGTTTTTCTCTGCATTTGCATGTCTGTCGATGAGCCTCCATTGTTGTACTTTCTCTTAAATTTTCCTTACTAATTTCGTGGCTCAAGCTTGTGATTTATTCCCATTGCATTCCCTTTTTGTTTGGCCTTTCATTGCTCTGTTTTGCCTATAAAATCCGTGAGCTCCACTCGGTTTCTTGGTGATTTTGGTGCTTACCGTGAGTTGCATCTTCCAACCATCGCATGTTGCCTCTCAGTTTCCCCTGAGTAAGCCGCTCACATCTTGATTTATTTTTATTTTATTGTAGTTTTCTTAAGAAGATATATATATATATATATATTTGTGTATCTATGTTACCCTAATCATATGAGGTGTTATTATCCTTTTCCTTCTTTGAAACGCATGAGTTGCTATTATGTATATTGAATCTGAAAACATGAGTTTTGTATTACGTGGGCTGCAATCTATTTTGGGCGTAGACGTATGGGCTTATATACTAAGTCAGTATACTGATGCTTTTAACGGAATAATTATAAGTTGATCATGTTTTAGTTTTTATATGTTAAATTCACTTTGTATGAGTTTTGTTTTAAATATAGATTAAATAAATATTTGAAATATATTATTAGTATTAATATTTATTTTTAGAAGTACATAGTGCAAATCTTTAAAGAATAGGCTGGTTTGAATACACAGCCGTGTGTATTAATCTCTTTATATAGATTTAGAATGAGTGAGTATTGTAGTTTGAATTACATCAGTGGATATATACAATTCAAATATTCCTATATATCAGGAGGCATAACAGATGGAGTTGTTGCAGATGATAAACATTGAGTTATTGTTGGTAACTCCTGATCTTGTAGTGAGTTATCTTCGGGAGTATTTGATTTTTGACTTATCTGTCTAACATCCCCCCGCAAGTGAATGGGGAGAGTTGTCACCAGAAGCTTGGATCGCAGCATGCAGAAGCGGATAGATCTAAGGCCTTTAGTGAACACATCAGCCAGCTGATTAGATGAAGCAAGAAACTGAAGTGAGACATATTTGTTTGCTATTTTCTCACGAATGAAATGAAAGTCGACCTCGATATGTTTTGTCCGAGTGTGAAAAATAGGATTGGAAGCAAGTGCAATTGCACCGCTATTGTCGCACCAGATAGTAGGGACAGTTGGGATTGTAATGTGCAAATGCTTGAATAACATCCGAATCCAATAAAGTTCAGCTGTAACCATCGCCAAGGCTCGATACTCAGCTTCAGTACTGGACTTAGCAACTACTGACTGTTTCTTCACAGACTAGGAAATTAGAGATGAGCCGATAAAAATAGCATAACCCGTTGTGGAGCGACGATCATCAGGATCGCTAGCCCAATCCGCATCACAAAATGCTTGAAGATGACAGTTACCTTTAGTGTACCATAAACCGATATCAATTGTGCCTTTTAAATAGCGAAGCACTCGTTTTGCTGCAGTCCAATGAGAAGAGTTAGGATTGTGCATGTGTTGGCAGAGTTGATTCACAGAAAAGGCAATATTAGGCCTGGTTAATGTACAATACTGGAGAGCCCCTACTGTTTGGAGATACTCAGTGATTTGAGCTGACATGAGTGGTTCGCTTGTATGGGAAGAAAGTTTATGTCCCATGGTGCAAGGAGATGGAGCAGGTTTAGCCCCTACCATTTTTGTTCGATGAAGTACATCTGAGATATATTTGGACTGTCGAAGATGGAGTCCAGTATTATCGCGTGTAGCTTGAATACCTAGAAAATAACCAATGGGACCAAGGTTCTTCAACTTGAACTCAGATTGAAGTTTGTTAATAAGAGATTCAATTATTGAGGAGTCTGTACCTGTTACAAGGATGTCGTCAACATATATGAGAATAAAAATGTGAGAGCCTTCATCATGATAGACAAACAACTAGGGATCTACGGGAGATGAAATGAATCCAAACTCAAGAAGAGCAGTTGACAGACGCATAAACCAAGCTCTTGGGGCTTGTTTAAGGCCATAGAGTGATTTATGGAGTTTGCACACGTAGTCCGGATTTTTGGAGTCAATAAACCCCTTAGGTTCTTCCATGAATACCTCCTCCTCAAGAATGCCATGAAGAAATGCATTATAGACATCTAGTTGTGTAATAGTCCAATCAAATTGAACAACAAGAGAAAGAACTACCCGAACAGTGGCAGATTTAATCACCGGGCTAAACGTTTCTATAAAATCGACCCCTTCTTCTTGATTATATCCCAAGGCAACTAACCGAGCCTTAAGGCACTCTACTTCACCTGTGGAAGTTTGTTTGGTCTTATAGACCCATTTGTTGCCAACGACATTGTGGTTTGTGGGCCTAGGACAGAGTGTCCATGTATGGTTAGCCATAAGAGCATCATATTCCTCCTTCATAGCAGCACACCATTCCGGTAAGAGAGCAGCTTGTCGGTAAGAGCAGGGTTCAAGTCGGACTGCAACACTAGATAACGCATGTAGTGGATATTTGGTAGAGTATAAACGATAGTCAGAGAAATCTCTGGGTTTTAAGGAACCTGTTTGAGACCGTGTGATCATTTGATGGGAGGGAAGAGGTTCATTGGATATGGGAATAGTTGGTGGAATCCGAGATTGATTGGAGGTAAGTGATAGGGTGGATGTACTAGCTGGAGTTATGGGAGAGGAGTTTGGATCGGGTGAAGAGGGTGTGTCACGAGACTCAAGATCTGGGTAAGGATATGAGGTAGTGGAATGTGGGCTTTGAGAAACGGACATATTAGAGTTTGTAGTAATTGAAAATGAGGGAGGAGAAAGAATTATACCTGGGGAAGAGACCACTGGTAGAGGTGCAGGTGGTTGCAATGCATTCTTAGCAGGAAAAGAACTCTCATTTAAAACAACATGCCTGGAGATGAAGACCTTTTGAGTGACAGGATCCATGCATCTATAACCAAGATGATTCGCACTATAGCCTAAAAATATGCATTGTTTAGAACGGAACATTAATTTGTGAGAATTATAAGGTCGAAGAAGAGGAAAGCATGCACACCCGAACGTGCGAAGGTGAGTATAATCTGGTAGCTTTCCATAAAGTTTGAAATGTGGACTTTGATGTTCTAGAATTGGAGTAGGGAGACGATTGATGATAAAAATGGATGTTAGAAAAGCATCTACCCAAAAGGTTGATGGCAAGTGAGATTCGGCTAGGAGGGATAATCCTATCTCTACAATATGACGGTGTTTACGTTCAGACACCCCATTTTGTTGAGGTGTATGAGGACAACTGTAACGCCCCAATGGAAGGCCCAAACCACATGGCCTATACTCCAAAATGACTAGTCAATGATACAATTAGAGCCCATTGGAACCTTATAAAGAGTAAGAACTTCTCATTCCCAAGCAATGTGGGATCCCATACACCACCTACCCTTATTCATATCATATGGGGATGATAAGCTCTGATACCATTTGTAACGCCCCAATGGAAGGCCCAAACCACAAGGCCTATACTCCAAAAGGACTAGTCAATGATACAATTAGAGCCCCATTGGAACCTTATAAAGAGTAAGAACTTCTCCTTCTCAAGCAATGTGGGATCCCATACACCACCTACCCTTATCCATATCATATGGGGTATCACAACAACTGATACGATGAATGATACCATTGTTGGTGAGATAGGATTTAAATGGATGTGAGTTATATTCCCCACCACCATCGGATTGAAACGTTTTTATTTTGCAAGAGAACTGATTTTCAACCAAAATCTTGAATTTAATAAAGCATGTATAAACATCTGATTTATTTTGGAGAGGATAGAGCCAAGTGAATCTAGAGTAATCATCAATGAAGAGCACATAATATTTGCAACCATTTAGAGAGTTAGTAGAACATGACCAGACGTCTGAGTGAATTAATTCTAAGGGAAATTTAGAGACATGATTCGACATAGAAAAAGGAAGTTGTTTCCCTTTGCCGAGTGGACATGAGTTACAAAATTCCATTTTTCTAGCTGAACCTTGAACAGGCAAATTATGTTTATTTATTACTTGAGATACAGTTGAAAGAGAAGCATGGCTTATTCTAGAATGCCAAATGGTAAGTGGTGCATTCACTCTTGACACAGTAGCTAAGGCATGTGGTTTATTGAGAGATTTTGACTGCTTCGGAAATGGATATAGACCACCTTCACTCCTACCTTCGAGTAGTGTCTTCCCTGTCATTGTGTCCTTTACAAAAAAATGGGAATCAGTTAAAATGAAGAAACAATTGTTATCTATGCAGAATTGATTAATGGAAAGGAGGTTAGCAAAGGCTTGAGCACAGTGTAAAACACGGTTGAGTTGGAATTGATGAGTAGATGTATGAAATGTTGCATTACCAGTATGTGCAATATTTAAACCCTGACCATTACCAACTGCTACATGCTCTTGTCCTGTGTATGGTTGTGAAAGAGTAAGTTGCTCAAGAGAGCCTGTAATATGTTGATTTGCCCCGCTATCTGCAAACCAAGTTTCATTCTCATGTTCAGAATTGGTGTGAGCCACCATTGCTGCTAGTTGGGCAGGAGGATGTCTCCCTTGATAGGCATAATCCATGCGATGAAAGCAGTCAAGTGCACGATGACTGGACCGGCCACAGATTTGACAAGGAGAACGAGGAGAAGAAAAATTTTGGGAAGGTTTGGGAGACGGAGTTGGAGATGTGTATGGTTACTGGGTTGGGGCTGCACAGAATGGTGGTTTGCTGTGGTGAGGAGAAAAATGTGAAGGTTGATTGCCAGAAGCAAAAGATGTGTTAGGCCTGTGATGATATTATGACTCGCGGTTAAAAGTTTGTTGATTCTGTTTAGGTGCAAATAAGGCAAAGTTGTTTGTATCTGGGAGAATGGATTTGGATTGTGATTCCAAGAGAAGCTCATTTGACAGGAGTTCAGTTTGGAAATCATCAAAAGACAGAGGGTGATCTCTGGTGCAAGAGAAAGTGAAGTCATGAATGGTAGGTAGATAGGACTTAGACCATGAGTTACATAAGTAATCAGATCATCGTCATCAACAATCTTACCAGCAGCACTTAGCTGGGCTACTATTTCTTTGGCCTCATCAAGGTAAGTAGAACAACTACGTGAGCCCTGAGTTAAGGCTTGTAGTTTGCGTTTTAGATGGCTAACACGAGATTGGGATCTAGAGGCAAATTTCTTTTCCAATGTACTCAAAGTAGGTCTGGCAGATGTGATACCAAAAACTGATGGAGCTACTTTGTTGGACAAGGTGGCATTAATCCATCCTAGCAGAAACTGATCCTTTTTGTGCCAAAGAGTGTACTGGGGGTTGATTTCAGTAGTGAGTTTCCCTTGATCATCAAGGAAAAATTGTGATGGGCACGGTTCGGAACCATCCATGAAACCCATCAGATCATTACTCTTTAGAATAGGAACCATTTGAGACAACCAAATTAGATAGTTTGACCCATCTAGTTTGGATGAAACCAGTTGGTTGAGGTTTGGGGCAATAAATGTACCAGTGGAATTTGAGGAAGAGGAAGCCATTGTATTGAATGAGGAAGGATCAAGAATTGCGTGAGCAGAATGCTCTGATACCATGCAAATCTTTAAAGAATAGGCTGGTTTGAATACACAGCCGTGTGTATTAATCTCTTTATATAGATTTACAATGAGTGAGTATTGTAGTTTGAATTACATCAGTGGATATATACAATTCAAATATTCCTATATATCAAGAGGCATAATAAATGGAGTTGTTGCAGATGATAAGGGTGAAGTTGTTGCAGATGATAAACATTGAGTTGTTGTTGGTAACTCCTGATCTTGTAGTGAGTTATCTTTGGGAGTATTTGATTTTTGACTTATCTGTCTAACACATAGTAGTGCAAGATTTTTATTTTGAACTCTTTAAAGAGAAACCAATTAGTCTATTTTTATTAAATGAAATATTTGCTCTCCTACTTAAATCAGTTTTGTTTTAATGAGCCTTTAAACCAGAAATGTATTTTATGGCATAATTGTATCTATTACTAAAATTATTTTGCAATTTTAGAAATATTCTGAGTTTAATAGTTATGTGGATATTGAGGAATTTAGGAAGTGATGGAATTTTAGAATTATGAGAAATTTTAAGTATTGAGGAATTAAAATAGGTACTACAAGTGTAAGTATAAGATATCTTTTAACGCCCCATACCCGGAAGGGTCAAAGAATTACTACATGTCACTTAAAAACCTGTTTCTCCAAGCACCTAAAACTCCAGAGACTTCATAAATAACACACAATCTCATATTTTCAAATAACCATAATACAAACTCCATAAATCATCATTACAAAATAGCATAAATCCAAGGGGTTCACAATTTTCCAAAAATCTCAACGGAATAAAATGATACATCTTTAAATCTCAATATGTCCAAACAACTCAAAGTACCTCAAATACTCAAGTTATACCCTTCCACTAACAATGTGACTCGACCTTCTATCCATATCTAGTCAAGCTCCAATTTCTAATCCAGACCCCTAGCTAGGAAATCAATGTCATCTGAAAATATATGAAGATAAGAGGGTGAGTTATCCACAACTCAGTAAGCAGAGAACATATACTAGTATGTAAACATGAGCCTTTTCAGAAAGTTCAGTATGCAGAAACAAAACCTTTTATTTTTATATACAGATCTCAAAAAAATGTGTTATCAGAAAATCAGAGCGACTTTTCAATCTTTTTATACTCAAAATCAACTATTTATATTTAAAGATTCGTTTAATATTCAAAAACGCTTTGGCATAACATAACTGAACATCTTAATCTTATCATATCATATCGTATCATATCATATACCATGTTTAACCCCCGTGGTAGGGTTGTGCTATCCCCGGTGGCCAAACCAAGTAGTGTCATATGGTAAACTTCTCCTTTTTCAATCTCATAGCCTCGAGTGTGCACACAAGAAAGAACACGTAAAAAGACCACTTTGTTTCCAAAGTGGGTGCACTCATATCATATCATATTATGTTGGTACCAACCATATCGCGTGAATCAGTATCATCGTATCAGAACCATATTCAAAATCTGATTCAGAACAAATAAGTATGTCAAAGTTTTATCATATCCATATCATATCAAAACACGTGCGAAACATATTCATATCATTTCCATTTGATCAAAAACAGATCCAAATCATTTCATATCACATGCATAAAAATCTCAATGATATCATATTCGCTCTTTTGTATTTTTTAGAAGCATGTCAAATATTGCTCATGTCTACAGATTTCATGTCAAAAATATTTCTTCTCTTTCATACGTATCTCATAAGTGAATGTAAAACATATACTGAGGTTGTTTTTCACTCTTTCTTTTTTAAAATAACATGCACATTTTTACAAACCAACCTCAATTCGTTTATTTTTATGCAAATCTCGCATAGGAACCCCATTTACATAGACTTCTTAGCTTTTCGAAAAATTCCTAAAAAAATGTCGAGTCGACTATAAATCGTTACCTATAAAAATAATCACTTAATTTCTGTAAGTTTCCAATCAATCACGTACTTCGATATTTAAGCTTAAACTTCTAAAATAACCTATTTTAATTCCTCAAAACTTAAAACCCTCATAATCTCAAAATATATCATCACTTTATAAAATTATCAATATCCACCATAACCAACGTCAACCTCATGACACCAATATTTAAACCCGAAACAGCCAACAAATGTCAACACAATCCAATCACGCAAACAATTTCATTCTCCAATCCATCCAACCCCGTACTCCTCGGACTCAGCCCGGCAAAACCAATCAATTCACAATAAATAAATGAGTTAGCGCAGAAATACATTTAAATCTCAAAAATTCTTTGGAAAAATACGTACAATGCTATAATATAATTTTTGAAAGATCACAGAGGTGCTAAAAGTGGCAGCACAGCAACGGAATAGTGCAAAATGCATTGTGGTCGTGGGTCTCAAAAACCCACTTTTGAACGGGGACAAACCAAGAACCGAGATTGATAGGGAATGGCTGAGGGATGTTGGTGAAGTTAGTGGTGGTGGTTGGCCGTGGGTGGTGGCGTGGGTGGCGGTTGAAGGCCAAAATGCTCAAATCGGAGATGGAGATAGATGAGCTTCACCGGTGACAGATCAGAGCCAAGGATGGGTGCATTAGGTAGCTGGGAGGTCGATGATAAAGTGGTTAAGAAATGGTGACTGGAGGTGGCGCGACGGTGGCACTGGAGCGAAGAGAACACCGTGGCTTCAAGCCGTGCGTGGAGTAGAACGCTGGCGAGTGAGGAGCTGAAAACTGGAGGGGGAGGTCGCTGGAGGGTGGCGAAGGTCGTGGGCTAGGCAGTGTGGCCGGACGGAGGCGCACGGCAGCGGGTTGGGGAGGAGAAGAAAAACGCATGGGGTGAGGGAGAGAGGCTCGTGAGCACGGGAGGAAGAAGGGGGTTCCAGAAGAAAAAGAAAGAAAAAGAAAGAAGAAAAAGAGGAAAGAGAAAAAGAAAGAGAAAAATGAAAAATGGAGGAAAAGAAATGAGGTCCAATCCTCACAACTTGGGTCACAAAAAATTGATCCAACGAAAATTATTTCAAAACAACAGTTTAAATAAAATAATTCAAACGTAGTGATTAAATAAAAATAAAATAATTAAACCCAACAATAAACTAATTTAAAATAAAGAGAAATTTAAATGCATAACAATTATTAATATTAAGGAAACATGTCAAATTTTAATTTTCACAAATTAAAAATCATAAAAATAAACCCACTAAAATCTGAAAATTTGAAAACAAGATAATCAATTTTTAAATTAATAACAAATAATACTTCAATTAAAAATATACTAAAATACGTGGTGTTACATATTTGTTCATTGGAAATTTATTTAAATTACATAAATTTTCTATAGGTGATGATTGATATGCATTTGGCATTGTTGTGAGGAAATTCAGAGAAGCTAAGAAGAATAGGTAAGCGGGATTCCTATGCTAGACTTTGCATAAAAATTAAATGGACTAGGATCAATTTTGAAAATGTGCATGTTGTGTTATGAAAAGAAAAGTTAAACGATCTCAATTATTTGTTTTGCATTGCTCATAAGATTCTTTATAAGAATAAAGTATTTTCTGACATGACTAATGTATACATGAGCTTATTTTTGGTATTTTGTTATTGAACTCAGAAAAATAAGAGCGAATATGAAAATTGATAATTTTTGCATATGACGTGAAGATATTCTGAATCTGTTTTGTAAAGTGTGAAATGATCTGGTACTTGACTTTTCGTAGAATACACAACCCTACCATGGGGGTTAAACATATAATTTTGTTCTAATATGATATTTCAGTTATGCTATGCCAAAGAAATTTTGAATAAGAATGTTTTCTAAAAGTTTCGCTCTTATATTTTTTCTAACATGTTTCGATTTTGCATTTTGAAAACAAGTATGCTGACTCTGCATCCTGGAAGAAAATATTTTGTTCAGCATTCAGAATTTTGATAAATGCTCATGTTTACATACTAGTATATGTTCTCTGCTTACTAAGTTATTGATAACTCACCCCCTCATCTCTAATATTTTTAGATGATTTTTGATATTTCAGTTAAAAAGCAAGACTATCAAGTATTGGGTGAGATGACTTAAGAATAATGGATTAAAAATAGAAAGTTTCAATGAGTATTGGAGATTTTTGTTAAGAAATTTCATTTTGTTCAATGACGTGGCATTTTTTAAGAATTGATTATATTGAGAAAATTAGTTTGAATCAACATTTATTTATAATATTGAGAATTTAGAGTTTATAATTATATTGTTGAAATGTGAGTTTAATTGACATGTAGAGGAGTTGATATTTTTTGGTTACTGTATCGAGGATTTGATAAATGACTTTGTATGATTATTTAAATTGGAAGTGTTTACATTTGATTTGGAGCTTTTGGAAGTATATTAGCAGTGTTGGAATTGATTATCAGGTAACATAAGTTAACTCTCTGGACCATCGGGGACAGGGCCTTACACTTTGTGGGTATATCACTTCTCTGTTTCAATTAACTACAAGTTATAAGCACTCATGATATTGTTCCAACTCTTTTGTTTGTATAATATATTGTGATTTGATCAATTGATGGTTGATTAGAGTTCTTTTGATTTTATAATTTTATTTTAAAAGAAACAATAGATCCACCGATGATTTCTAGCCACATTTTGTACCGAAATCTTTTTTATTTTTATTGAATGATCAATGAACTGTTTTTCAATTACTTTGATAACTATGCACTACAACACAATTTGTCTTTTGTGACAGAGGAAATCGTTACCAAAAATAACCAAAATGTCACCAAAGATATTTGGCGACGGTTTGAAACCGTCACCATGATCGTCACCTAATGTGTATCACATAAAATAATTGGTGACGGTTTATTGTTGAACCGTCACTAAAAATATTTTTAGTGAAGGTTGGAGATGATCCGTTTGGTATAACGTTTGAATGTTCCCTTTTTTGTGATGGTTGTCATCTATCACAAAAAGTAACGTTCAGACATCAACTGACCGATTGGCATTCGAATGTCAGAAGTTGACGTTCATTGATTATATTTCGAATGCATCATATTTATGTTTGCACGTTTATACGACCGAACATTAATTGCAATAAATGTTCGGATTTCCTTTCGAACGTTAATGGACAATTGTTCGAATGTACTGGCTATAACGTTCGGATGTTAGTTCGAATGTTAACAAAGAAGCGTTTGAATGCAAGTAGTACATTCAAAGGTTTCTTTGAACATTAATCGTTTAAAAATTTGAGCGTTTTGTTCGTTTGAGGATGAGTACGTTTGGACGTTGAGTCGAACGTTCGAACGTTATATTATAATTTTGTATAATTACGTTCAAACATTGGTTCAAATGTGAACCAATGTTTGAATGGCTTTTAGTTACATTCGAATGTACAGATCAAAAATACTAATTTCATAAAATTAAGAAACATACTAATTGTATCATATAACACACCATCAATTAACAACTAAAAATGTCTTATAAAGTTTCCAAAATTAGATATTAAAATTAATTATATACACTAATAAAATTAATAAAATTCTTCTTTTCCCGCCCACTGCGATTCTGTTGCAATGACATAAGACGCTTCATTTGCACCATCATCTCCCGCTACACTTACTCTTGGACTTCTCTGCATATTACTTCCTCTTGGTCTCCCTTTTGGTTCTACAAATGCGTCTCTAAATGAGATTGTCGCTCTAAGAGAGATTCTAACTGTTGCTGTCTCGACCTCATATACTCATTCTCGCGCCTTACAGCTTCTAAATCTTTGATAAGATTATTAATTTGTGAAGTCGATGAGGTTGAGGAGAATGAACATCAATCCTTGAAAGATCGTTTCTGTAACACTCAGTTCCCGGAGGTCCGGAGAGTTGGCTCTTATTACTCAAGAACAACTGCAATAATCAATAATAAATAAACAAAAACTCCACAAAATACTTAACTTATTTGTTCGATCCAAAAATACATGTCCTTCCACATAAATACTAAACAAAAACCTCATTAAAACAAATGACATCTCCACAAAGACTCAAATTATTCATAACATGAAGTACCAAAATAACCGCAAGAGATAAAACTACTAAATCTAATCCTCCCAAAATACTTGTACCCTTAGCACTCATTCATCTATGATCATCAGACTTTTCCAATAGTTCCTACACTTGTTCTCCAGCTGGACCATAAAAATATCTGAAAAATGTTATGGAGATAAGGGGTGAGTTATCAACAGCTCAGTAAGCAAAGAACATATGTTAGTATGTAAATATGAGCATTTTCACAGAGTTCAGAATGCAGAAACAAAACATTTCAGTTTCAATATGCAAAACTCAAAAGTACATATTATTAAAAAATCATTGCGATATTTCAAACATTTCATATTGAAAAACTAACTTTTCATATTAAAAGTCTTCTTTGGCACAACATGACTGAACATTTTCATCTTATCATATCATATCAGAGCATCATATCAGAACAGAGGACATGTTTAACCCCTGTGGTAGAGTTGTGCATTTTGAGGAAGGTCAAGCAGAACATAAATCACCAATTTATCAAAGCGAAGAGCAGAGACCACTATTATATCCCGTGGTAGGGCCAGAAGTCACTATTATATCCCGTGACAGAGCCAGAGTTCACTATTGTATCCCGTGACAAAGCCAGATGTCACAATTGTATCCTGTGATAGGGCCAGAGGTCACTATTGTATCCCGTGACAGGGCCAGAAGTCATTATTATATCCCGTGGCAGGGCCAAAGATCACTATTACATCTTGTGACAGTGCCACATATCAGAGCAAAATAGAATCAGAATCAAAAAGTCATGTCAAAGGTTTTTTAGATGCCACAACATATCAAAACAGAGTACTAAAATTCAGATCATCTCACATTTTCCTAAATGGATTCAGAACATCTTCACGTCACGTACAAAATTTATCAAATTTTCATATTCGCCCATGTTTCTTAGTTCAATAACAGAATGCCAAAAATCAGCTATCGTCTACACCAGTCATGCTAGAAAAATACCTTATTCTTATACGTAATTTCATGAGTAATACAGAACAAATAATTGAGATTGTTTCAAATTTATTTTCAAAGCAAAAGAACCTTATTTTCCAAAATTGACCTCAGTCCATTTTATTTTTTATGCAAAGTCTAGCATAGGAACCCCACTTACCTGAACTTCTTAGCTTTTTAGAATTTTTCTACAGAAGTAATGAACGAAAAATCAATCGTCGTCTATAAAATTGTCATGTAACTCCCATAAATTTTCCGTCAAACACATATTTCAAAATTTAAGCCTAAGAAGGTTCAATAACATATTTTTAATTCCTCAAAAGCCTAAACTTTCAATCCCTAAAACAAATATCATCACTTCCCAAATTTTTCAATATCCTACTCAATCTCTAACTAAAATATTAAATTCTAACTTATTTACTATTGAAAAATCAAACTGTCAAATTTAATACTAAAAAAAATAAATATACCAACATATTTTAAATTATACAACATTTATTTAATAAACTTGATCATATCTAAAGTATTTAAAAATAAAATTACACACTTATCGTTTACTTTTGAAAGAAAACTTTACAACAATTTAAATCACTTAGAAAAATTTCTATGTATAAAGGATTTTAGACTATTATAAAAGAAAATAAAGCCCACCTATACATATTAAAATTTTTAAAACAGACTAACATAGCTTGTAACTCAACGGGTAACACTGAAACTGCATCATAAAAATATTTTATGCATGGCCAACTTTACGCTAAGCTTCTATGAGACTTTGATATAAGAAAACATGTTCATGAAATCGTAGTCTGCGAGGCAGAGGCTCACCGAGAGGAAGTGAAAAGTGTGGTAGAGCAATGGGTTGGGCGATGGACGACAGTGGTCATGGTGGTGCGGCACTGAGAGAGAGAGAGAGGGCCACAGCGTGAGGGAGAGATATCTTGCCAATAGGGAGGGTGGTGGTTTGAGCCGACGGCAGTGCAGTAAGGGTGCAGGGTGTAGCAAGACAGGGTAGTGGTCGTTTCTGTCGAGAACGTTGGCTGAACGCGTGCTTGAGAAAGAGGGTTTGGCTATGGAAGTGCTCTATTTCTTGGTGCAAAAAAATAGCAGTTTCGGCTTCTTTCAGTGGTTTGTCTGCGGGTCGTGTGGCTTCTAGTGAAGGCTTGCAGTGGTTGGTTATGCTTCGAGGCTTGTGTCTTCCGTCGTGCAAGGGGCTAGTCGTGTGGGTTGAGTTTTGGAAGAGCTTGGTAGTGGGAATGCCTTTTGGTGGTGGTTGTGCGGTTTCTCGTGGGGCTTGGGCAGTGCTTGGTGGAAGCTCTAGGCTTTTGAGGAAGAAGACGAGGGTGCAGGGACAACAGTTCCTAGTGCAAAACCATGGAGCTACTGTGACAACCCTAGCTCTAGGTTGAAGATCATTTATGTCTAACATGTACGAGTTCTATATTATAAAGGGACGATTGACGTGAAATTAGAATGGAGACATGCGTGAACTCTGAAGTTAACGTGTGAATATATAGGTGATTGGAACCAAACAACAAAACCCTAAAGTTGAGGAGAAGAGAGGCGTACGTGCATGGGAGTGTGATCGCACATGGCAACGAAAATATCATAAACTCACGGTTGGTTTTCATGTTTAAAACAAACGGGTGTGGGCTTGGGTCTTGGTCTTTTTCTTGACTCATCGGTCGCGACTCAATTTCTAAAAAAAATAATTCAGCTAGTCCAAAAATTTTCTTGACTCATAAAAATATTTTTAACCTAATTATCAATACTAAAGAAAACAAATCATAAACCTCCAAAATAAAGATTTTAAGCCCGTAGTCTATTCCAAAAAAAAAAACTCGAACACTCAATTGGGTTTTTCATACGTATAAGCCCAAAAATATATAAAAATCGGGTTTGGCTGGATCCGAATTTTACATTCTCCCCCTTAAAAAAATTTCGTCCTCCAAATTTGCTTAGCTAACTGCTGCTATTTCCATTGGGCTAATCACGATTCCATTCAGCACTCTGTACTGAGTTGAATTCGGGCCTACACTGTATTGTGTTGCTTCTGGCCTCATGTCGCGGAATTAATCCTCTGAGGTGGGTTGGGGTTCACACTCGCATATGATTGCCTTGGACAATCTTTGACGGGGTGGATATGCTTACCACATCGAAAACACCTTCCAGTTTCTCTTCTGCATTTTCCAAAGTGTACCATATTGTGTGAGTTGCAAGGGTTATTTCTTTGACTGTCTTTAAGTTGTCTCTGGTCTGAGCTGTTCGCTACAAACCTCCTTTTCCATGGTTCTCGATTCTTGCTAGTGGGGAAGTCTAATGGTGTCAACCTCTTCCTCTGATTTCGATGTTCAGCACTTCTCTTGAGGCTTCGCTCGAGTATGGTGGCCTTATCTACTAACTCTAATAAATTTTGGATCTGGAGGGCCACCACTCCTCATAAATCTAGTTATTTAGTCCCTCCTCAAATTTTCGGGTCTTCTTCTCCTCATCGGGTATCAGATATGAGGCAAAGAGTGATAGTTCACCAAATCTGGCCGCATGCTAGTGCACCGTCATAGTACTTTGCACAAAGTCGGCAAAATCCTTGGCCCTATCTTCCCTAATCGATCTTGGAAAGAAACGGTCAAAGAAGATATGCTTGAAGTGGGACCAACATACCACTCCCCGCCCATCAGCTTCTCTCTGATATAGACCATCTTTTAGCCTCACTAGTCAGCTTGAAGGCGAAATACAATACTTTCTATTTGCCTGTACAATTCAAGACATGAAGTATCTCCTCAATATCCTGGATCCAGTCCTCAGCTAAGGTCGGGTCCCCACAACCATCAAAAGTAGGAGGGTGCATCTGATTGAATTGCTCTATGGTGCATCCGTCCTCTTCATTTCCTGCATTCAAGCCCCCAAGATTTCGAACACGACGTCGAGCAGCCATCCTGGAAGACTCATCCTTGGTTAAACGTTTCAAAGGAAGAGAATAATAAAATAGTAAATGCGCGTAAAATATAACTACCAATTAATCTATATATCACAAATCGGTAATCTACTTCTTGAAGTCCGAAGAATTCTAAACCCCAATTCAAAAAATTATTTACTAAAGTTCATAATTTCACGACCTCATATATCAGTCTACAGAACTTCAAACTTGGCTTTTAATCAAGCTTATTTACACCTATAAAATCTAAACCTTAAATCTTATCAAAATCATTTTCTACATTCCATCAAATAAGCCAACTGGATCTAAAACCTTAAATGCAAAATCCATCATCTCTTAGTCCTTGAATTTCTACACCTCAAATTAGAAGTTAAATCTCATATGTTATAGTCTGCAGAACCTCAAACCTGACTTTGATACCAACTGTAACGCCCCGTTCCTGGAGCTCTGGAGAGTTAGCTCCTATTACTCGAGAACATCTCCAATAATCAATAATAAATAAACAAAAACTCCACAAAATATCTAACTTATTTGGTCTATCCAAAAATCCGAATCCTTCCATGGAGATACTAAAAAAAAACATCAATAAAACAAATGACATCGCCGCAAAGACTCAAATTATTCATAACTTCAAGTACCAAAATAACCAAAAGAGATAAAACTACTAAATCTGATCCGCCAAAAATACTTGTACCCATAGCACTCATTCATCTATGATCATCAAACTTTTCCAATACTTCCTACTCTTTTTCTCCAGCAGGACCATAAAAATATCTAAAAAATGTTATGGAGATAAGGGGTGAGCTATCAACAACTCAGTAAGGAGAGAACATATACTAGTATGTAAATATGAGCATTTTCACAGAGTTCAGAATGCAGAAACAAAACATTTCAGTTTCAATATACAAATCTCAAAAGTACATATTATCAGAAAATCAGAGCGATATTTCAAACATTTCATATTCAGAAAACAACTTTTCATATTCAAACACTCCTTTGGCACAACATGACAGAACATTTTCATCTTATCATATCATATCAGAGCATCATCTCATAACAGAGACCATGTTTAACCCTCGTGGTAGGGTTGTGCATTCTGCAAAAAGCCAAGCAGAACATAAATCACCATGTTATCAAAGTGATTGAACTCAGAGCAAAGACAACTATTATAACTCGTGGTAGGGTTAGAGATCACTATTATATCTCGTGACAACATTAGAGGTCACTTTTATTTCCCGTGACAGGGCTAGAGGTCACTATTGTTTTCTGTGACAAGGCCAGAGGTCACTATTATATCCCATGACAGGGCCAGAGGTCACTATTATATCTCGTGACATGACCAGAGGTAGCTATTATATCCCATGACAGGGCCAGATGCCACTATTATATCTTGTGACAGGGCCACATATCAGAGCAAAACAGAATCAGAATCACCATATCATAATAAATAAAAAAAGTCATGCTAAAGGTTTTTTAGATGCAACATCATATCAAAACAAAGCACTGAAATTCAGATCATTTCACATTTTCCAAAACGGATTATGAACATCTTCACATCACATGCAAAATTTATCAAATTTTCATATTCACTCATTTTTCTCAGTTCAATAACAGAATGCCAAAAATTAGCTCATGTCTACACCAGTTATGCCATAAAAATACGTTATTTTTATACATAATTTCATGAGTAATGCAAAACAAATGACAGAGATTGTTTCAAATTCCTTTTCAAAACAAAACATGCATATTTTCCAAAATTCACCTCAGTCTAATTTTCTTTTTATGCAAAATCTAGCATAGGAACCCTGCTTATTTGAATTTCTTAGTTTTTTTAAATTTCTCCACAGCAGTACTGAACGAAAAATCAATCGTCGCCTATAAAATTGTCATGTAACTCCCATAAATTTTCAGTCGAACTCTTATTTCAAAATTTATGCCTAAGAAGCTAGAATAACATATTTTTAATTCCTCAAAAGCCTAAACTTTCAATCCCTAAAAAAAAATATCTTCACTTCTCAAATTCCTCAATATCCTACTCGATCTCTAACTAAAATCTTAAATTCTAACTTATTTACTATTGAAAAATCAAACTGTCAAATTTAATAATAAAAAGAATAATTATACCTAAATATTTTAAATTATACAACATTTATTTAATAAACTCGATCATATCTAAAGTGTTTAAAAATAAAATTACACACATATCGTTTACTTTGAAATAAAACTTTACAACAATTAAGATCAAGAGGGCCACGACATGAGGGAGAGATATGTTACCGAGAGGGAGGGTGGTGGTTTAAGCCGGTGGCAGTGCAGGAAAGGTGTAGGGTGTAGCTAGACCGGGTTGTGGCTGTTTCCTTCAAGAACGTTGGCTGAACGCATGCTTGGGAAAGAGGGTCTGGCTATGGAAGTGCTCTGTTTCTTGGTGCAAAAACAAAGTAGTTTTGACTTCATTCAGTGGTTTGTTTGCGGGTTGGGCGGCTTTCGGTGGAGGCTTGCAATGGTTGGTTTTGCTTCGGGGCTAGTGTCTTCCATCGTGCAAGGGGCCAGTCGTGTGGGTTGCGGCGTGGAAGAGCTTAGCAGTGGGACTACCTTCAATGGTGGTTGTACGGTTTCTCGTGGGGCTTGGGTAGTGCTTGGTAGAAGCTCGGGGCTTTGGAGGGAGAAGATGAGGGTGCAGGGACAACGGTTGCTAGTGTGAAACCATGGAGCTGCTGCAGCAACCCTAGCTCTAGGTTGAAGATCTTTTATATCTAACGTGTACGAGTTCTACATTATAAAGGGACAATTACTGTGAAAATAGAATGGAGACGTGCATGAACTGTGAAGTTAACGTGTGAATATATAGGTGATTTGAACAAAAAAACAAAACCCTAAAGTCGAGGAGAAGAGAAGCGTACATGCATGGGACTGCAATCGCTTGTGGTGGCAAAAATATCAAAAACTCATAGTTGGTTTTCATGGTTTAAAGCAAACGGGTGTGGGCTTGGGTCTTGGTCTTTTTCTTGACTCATTGGTCACGACTTGATTTCTAAAAGAAATAATTCAGCTAGTCCAAAAATTTTCTCGTCTCATAAAAAACATTTTAACCTAATTATCAATACCTAAGAAAACAAATCATAAACCTCCAAAACAAAGATTTTAAGTCCGTAGTCTACTCCAAAAAAAAAAAAAAAAAGAAAACTCAAACACACAATTGGGTTTTTCATATGCATAAGTCGAAAAATATATAAAAATCGGGTTTGGCTGGGTCTGGGTATTACAGTCTCAAACCTCTTGTCATACTAAACTGCTGCCCGAGCACTTGGAGAGGATTACCCAGAAACTGACTGCATCTCCATCATTTTTTCCTCCAATTTGAAAGAAAACACACATTAAGTAACATATTAAAAGAAATAAAAATAAAAATAAATTATTCAGATGTTGGATAATTTATTTAACAAAATTAAGACCAATTACATAATTATCTGCAACTATAGGATCCATCCACTCACTACACTTATTAGTGTAAGCACCACCATAGACATGAATGGGGGAAAAGTTTTCATGATCATCACTTTTATAATAAAACGACATTAGCAATTTTAAAAAGATAATGTTAGTACCTACATAAAAGAATATCAGAAAAATAGATGAATTCTATAATTTTTTAATTATCATTTTTTCAATAAGACGGTAGAATGACCTTGAACCAGCACGATGGTGGACAGTCAGAGTGGATCTATTCTGTGCATTTGTAGAACTAAAGTGCTACAAAATTAATTAAGAATATTAATTGTATTATATATACATATCATATATAGAACGAATATAGATATAAATAATTAAAGGATATAAATTTGGAATACCTGATAATTTGGAGATGCGAAAAGATCACAACACTTTCTCCAATCGTCTAACTTCATCTACTGGAAAGGGGACAGTGCAGCCTCTTCCAACGTCTCAAACTTCTTGAAGTGGTCATGACATCTTCCCTTGTGATGTCAAAATAGTGTAGCCATCTACTCATTCACAGTTCTCAAATCCTCGCTATGGCCAAAGTCGAGGTCAAATTCATCCTAATAAGTGAATTAGGTCAAAAATATGATATACTAATCAAGGTGAAAAAAATGTACTCTCAAAGTAAACTCATCAGCACACGACTTCGAATGTGCTCCTTAATCTCATTCGGAACATCTCACCATGAGCACACATAAAATGGAGCATAAGCTCGGACTACTCTGCCAATATAGAAGGAAAGCATTTCTGCACTATCATCCACCCCTCCAGTGGAATTATCAGGAATGGTGATCTTGAGTTTTTCGTGCCTTTTATTTTTCTCAAGAGAGCTGCCACGTCTATAGCCACGACTGCGACGAGCACATGCATGAATTATATGATAATAGTAAAATTATAGTTATTGAGACAAAAGTATTAATTATATAATTATTATCAACGACATTTCCTTACTGGTAGGTGTCGACTGGCTGTTAATCTTCAGAAGTAGATTCCTCGGATGGGGAGTCCTCAATGGGTTCGGGACTTGGACTTGGCAGGGGAGGCACATTTTTTCGTTATCATTTTGGCAGCATTCTTGAAAATGATTAATTATATAAAAAAAAATAATTAGAAGAAATTATGAAAAGTATAATTTTCTATAGTCTTACCTATATGAATAAAATATTTAGTACTTTTATTCGTCATCTTCAGATGTATTTTCCATGCTTGTTCCAGAATCTCCCTCAATAACATATTCGTCGTCATCATCAACCTCTTTTTCATCCTCCTTATCCACTTCCTCCCCAGATACGGATTCGTCTTCTTCTTCTTCTTCTTCTTTCTCACTGACTTGAATTGAATGAACATTTAATACGGACGGGTCAAGATGGCCGGGTGAGACGTCATCTCTACATAAGGGGAGCAACTCGAGTGCACCGAGGCCAACAAACAAGTTAATACCCTTTCCATCTTCCTGGTAGGCCTCTACAATCGAAGTGTCATCTTCATCTCCATTATTCTCGTAATCGGCACTCATTCCTACTTCATATATATTTTGAGGGACAAAATTTTGTATGACTCACCAAGTTATCTCTCCAGTATCTTAATCAGCGCTTTCCATTGGATCAATCAAGTAATAGATTTGGGTAGCTTGATAAGCCAATACGAATGGATCATCTTCATACCATTTAGATGCAGTATTGACACTCGTAAAGTGATTATCCCTATGTATCGAAACCCGACCACCGCCTAAATCCCACCAATCACATTTAAAGACATATGTTACAGACCCACCCAGATATTTCAATCCGATAATATCACGTATGACACCATAATAATCAATGTCATATGTTCCATGACTTCTCTCGACCAACACACCACAGTTTTGAGTCTTTCTATTACGTTCATTGTCCAAATTATGGAATCCATAACCTCGAACCGTGCATGTAGTATATCGAAATGCTCTATTTAAGGGACCATGAGTCAATGCATATAATTCAGGAAAAACTGATCTGGGATCACGAGCACGTTCTTCCAAAATCTAACAATTGAAATAGTATATATTTCTTAAAAGTTGCCCAGAGTTAAAAGTTTCAAAATGTTGTATATATATAATTTTAGTTCATACACGTTGTTCAAACCATCCGGAAAATTCTTCCTCGTGTCTTGCCTCTATATTCTCTACGCCTTCTGTCCTAAGTTTGTCCATGTGCTCACTGTATATAAGTGCAAAAGAATATTATTTTGAGCTCAAAAGTTATACTTAAACTTGAAGAAGCTAGAATTATTCGAAGCATGCAACGACATACTTGAGATAGTCATTAATCTCCCGAAAATTATTTAGCACATACTACCGAACATTACCCAACTCTCCATCAATTAAATCGCAACCCATTTGTGCACCCAAGGGTCATACATTCTGCGAAAACACTGATAGCTCACGAGGAGGCGAAGCAGCAAGATCAGCATTTCACTCTTGACAATTAAATCGTGTCTCAACACCACGAAGATATAGAGTGGAAAATGTTAACCATTCATCATGTATATAGGTCTCTGCTATTGAACCCTCAGCTCTGGCTTTATTCCCAACAATGCATTTCAGTCGACCTAAACATCTCTCAACTGCACTGCACCGGTCCACCCAACAATACCTCTCGGGGTAAATGTATTGCTAAATAGACCATGACATCAAAACATTATGGTGGAAATATCTGCTCGAATTTATATAGTATAGTAGCAATGTCTTCTTTCAGTTTCTGCAGCATATCTCGATTTACTACCAGACTGCACAAATCCTTAAAAAACATACAGAATTCAGATATGGTGATACGTCCATTAGATGTCAGCTTCCCACGAATTTCCACCGGTTTCAATCCATTAATTTACCAGTCATCAGGGCTCACACATCTACTGATATTTTAAGCATAACCATCTGGCAACTTCACACCTTGCAACCATTTGTAGAAGTCCATCCTTTCTGCCCTTGTCATCGTAAAACATGCATGCAGCATGACCAACCTGTTGCCTTCCACCCACAAATGTAGATTATGTTTAATTCGCATTCTCTCAAGATCTTTCCTCTTCTTGATCGTGTCCTTCGTCTTTTTGTTAATACTCATCAATGTACCTAGTATATTGTCACAAATATTATTCTCTATCTGCATTACATCCAAACCATGTTGCAACATGTATGATCACCAATATGGCAAGTCAAAAAAAATACTATGCTTTGTCCAATTCAATTCTGATGTGCCTCGTTTTTTCTTGTTCTTTCCCCGTCCTTTGCTAAAATTGTTCGCTCTAACATGCACCAATTGTTCCACTATCTCTTCCCCAAACAACTCATTCGTGCAAATATATCCTTTACTCTCCCATCAAACTTAACAAATTCTCTTCTCCATGCATGATTTATTGGTAGATAACGTCGATGACCCATGAAACACAACTTCTGATAATATTTTAACCACTAACTAGCAGTTTCTTTATTACATGTCGGACAAGCTAACTTCCCTTTAGTACTCCAACCGGAAAGATTCCCATATGCTGGAAATTCATTTATCGTCCACATTACCGCAGCATGCATCAAAAACGATGTTGACATGAATGCATCATACGTTCTGACACATGTTTCCCATAACTCTTCAGCTCTTCAATCAACAGCTGCATGAATACGTCAATGTCATTCCCAGGTGATCTCGGGCTGGGGATAAGTAAAGTTAACAAAAGGTTCGGCGCCTTCATACACCTCCATGGTGGAAGATTGTACGGAATCAACACTATGGGCCAAGTGCTATAACTTGTACTCATATTTCCAAAAGGGTTGACTCCATCAATTGTGAGTCCTAGGCGCATGTTCCGAACTTCTATCCCAAACTCTAGGTATCGATTATCGAAAGATTATCAAGCGAGTCAACTAAGTGCCTCATATATGCGTCATCCTTAACTTTTTTCTCCTCATGCCACCTCATATCGTGAGCTGTTTTCTTACACAATTTTCTTACCCTTCCACTTCGACTCTCCGCATACAGGACATACTTGTTTCTCCTCGTTCTCCTTCCGGAACAAGACAAAATCATTCTTGCATCTATGTATGGACTTGTACTCAAACCCTAATCTCTTTCTCAATTGTTTCGCTTCATAAAGTTCTTCAGCAATGCAGACCCTACAGGAAGCACCTCATTAAATAAGTTCAATACCATGTTTATTGCTTTCGTAGACATCCAACACAATGACTTAATGTGAAGCAACCCACAATAAACGGCATTTTGGAATGTTTTGTACAGCCTGGATAAAGCTCGAGCTTTGCATCTTCTCACATTGCAACGAAATTTTCAGAATCAGTCCCTTGGCCACTTGAGGCATTGTCATCAACCTCGTTCATCAACATCCCAGCTTCAATGTCACCCAACATCTCCTCCATCGCATCTTGCTCATAATCATCATCCATGTGCCGCAAATAATTCGGATAACCGAATAATACATTCGTTGATTGTTCATACGGCTCACCATGTAGTACCCATCGGGTATACCCCAGATTCATACCGTTCATAAATATATGACTTTCAACTTCATCCAACCCTATCGAACACAAATTTTTCCACCCTCGACATGGACACTTAATATAACCATAACTATCAGTAGAGGCCCGAGCAAAATCAGTGAAGGTTCTTATTCCATGCACATAGGGTACGTAATCCTTTCCAAGTCTATTACCTAGACGCATCCAACTTTTGTCCATTTCTAAAAACATCTATCTATTAGTAACACATACATAGAAAATTCACATGCATGTCATGCTCCAATTCTCATTTTTTTTTATAAGATAGTTGGTCCTAGCCCATTCGAGATTATATTATTCATATTGTACAAATCTCGTCACTCTACTACTTTCCACGTTAGTAGAAATTTCGGCAGCATTTCTCCACAGTTCTCCAAGTATACATGTTTACATAAAGGGTTTGTGATCCTACGAACAGTATACCAGAAGAACAGTAGAGGAAGATACTAAAACTTCATATTAAACGTGGAAAGTAGGAGTAACAAATGTAACGCCCCGTCCCAGAGGGTCTGGAGAGTTAACTCATATCACCTAAAAATCATTTCCAAATAATACTTTTAAAATAAACCAGAGTCTCCATAACATATTAACCTATTCGTTCAACACAAATATCCATGTTCTTACATAAGGGTACATCAGTGGTGTCTCGTTGATATATATAAACCTTTCCACAAAGACTAGAAATATTCATTACTCAACATACCAAAATCACATAAAATATCAACGCTACCAAAAGACTCTTCAAAAGTCATTGTACCCTAAGGCACTTAGTCTTCTATGATCCACAAAACTTGCAAGTACTCCCTATTCCTGATTCTCAGCTGTTGCATCAAAATTATCTGAAACACATTATGGAGATAAGGGGTGAGTTATCAACAACTCAGTAAGCAGAGAACATATACTAGCATGTAAACATGAGCCTTTTCAGAAAGTTCAGTCTACAGAAACAAAACATTTTATTTTTATATGCAGATCTTAGAAAAACGTGTTATCAGAAAATCAAGGTGACTTTTCAATCTTTTCATACTCAAGTCAACAATTCATATTTAAGGTTCCATTTCATATTCAAAAACGCTTTGGCATGACATAACTGAACATCTTCATTTTATCATATCATATCATATACCATGTTTAATCCCCGTGGTAGGGTTGTGCTATCCCTGGTGGCCAAACTAGGCAGTATCATGTGGTGAACTTCCCCTTTTTCAATCTCGGAGTCCTGAGTGTGCACACAGGAAAGAACACGTAAAAAGACCACTTTGTTTCCGAAGTGGGTGCACTCATATCATATCATATCATGGTGGTACCAACCATATCACGTGAACCAATATCATCATTTCAGAACCATATTCAGAATAAATAAGTATGCTAAAGTTTTATCATATCCATATCATATCAAAACACGTGCGAAACATATTCATATCATTTCCATTTGATTAAAAACATATCCAAATTATTTCATATCACATGCATAAAAATCTCAATGATATCATATTCGCTCTTTTGCATATTTCATAAACATGTCAAATATTGCTCATATCTACACAATGCATGTCAGAAAATTTTTTCTCTTTTTCGTACAGATTTCATGAGTGATGCAAATAAACGACCGAGGTTGATTTTTTTTTTCTCAAGTTTTCATTTCATCACAAAATATGCAGAGTTTTTAGAAAGTCAACCTCAATCTCAATAGTTCGTATAAAAACCTAGCATAGGAACCCCGCTTACCTGAACGACTTAGTTTTTCAGAATTTTCCTCAAAATGTCGAGTCGACTATAAATCATCACCTATAAAAATATTCACCTAATTTCCGTAAGTTTTCAATCAATCATGGATTTCGATATTTAAGCCTAAGCTTCTAAAATAACCTATTTTAATTCCTCAATACTTAAAATTCTCTTAACTATAAATATCATCACTTTCTAAATTCATCAATATCGACTTAAACGAATCCGTACCGAAAAGAGAAATCGAATAAATATTATGATAAATTAATAGTGAGGTCGTATTATAGATTAATAAAATACTATGGCTATTTAAAATCCCATAAAATAAGGCCAAATTTAAAAAAAAAAAAAAAAAAAAAGAGTTCAATTGAAAACTAAATAGCTTGAATTAACCATATAATAATTTTTTTTTTTTTTTTTTTGTATAATGGAAACCAAGCCCATTCATTAAAACAAAATCCATTAAACTAAATCCACGTAACAATATATATGAAAACGGATCAACATGTAAAAACACTTAAAAACAAGTTTGAGGTGTTTTACGGAAGAGTCAAGACCAAAGGCCTGAAGGCAGTTTCGTAGTTACTAGGAATATCATGACCATAAAGTTTAAAACTACATGTTAATATTTTCAAACAGTGTAAAGTTTCTGCTTGTTTCTATATAAACATAAAACTCAACAAAAGGAAAGAAAAAGAAACCAAAAGTGGAGGTGCGACGAGGCTCACCGTGAGGGAGAAGTGGTCGTGGCAGAGAGAGGGGCGTGCGATTCAGAGCGAGAGAGAGAGAGGAGAAATCTGAGAGAGAGAGAGAGAGAGAGAGAGAGAGAGAGAGAGAGAGAGAGATAGAACTGAAACCGAGAGAGCGGGTAAAAGTGAGAGAAGAGGTGGAGGGGGAGATATGGCGAGGGAGTGTCTATGGCTTACCGAGGGGCAGAGGTGGCTCGCGGTGGACTGATGGTGGTGTGACAACGACTGGCAGTGAGGATTGCCAAGTTGGCGGCACACAGATGGAGGGAAAACTCCTCTGTTTCTAGGTGTGAAAACAGGGGAGGGGAAATCTTAACCGGCGACTGAGAAACCGGACGTGGAACTCGGAAGGACGGTGGCACACGGCTGGGGGAAGGACTCCGAGTGATTGAGGTACCGGCGAGACTGTGTGTGGTGGAGTTGCTGCACGAAAATGGCTCTGCGGGTGGCAGTTTATTGCTGTAGACCGAGGCTTCGGTTTGGTGTTTTTGCCGAGAACGATGGTCTTCTGTGAATAGGGAACCGAGCGGCGCTTAGTCTAGGGTTGAAGATGTTCAACACAAATAACTATATATACAAGATATAAATGGTAAAGAGATAAAACCTAGAGGAAAAAGGATGAACAGACCTCCATGAAAATGGAAATAAGAACGTGAACATAAACGATGTAAGGCGTGAACCCGTGCGATAGTTTATGGAACCGTGAACCACGTGCATGGATGTTAGTGGCTGGGTCTTACATCCTCCCCCCTTTAAAAAAATTTCGTCCTCGGAATTTTTTATAAATTGTCAAAACTCCCTTCGAAAAGTCGTGGGTACTTATCTCGCATTTCTTCCTCCAACTCCCAAGAAGCTTCATTAGTAGCATGATTCTTCCACATTACTTTAACCAAAGGCATAGTTCGAGTCCGTAACACTTGTTCTTTCTTTTCCAAAATCCGAATTGGTTCTTCCACATAAGTCATATCCTCCTGAATCTGAAGTGGTTCATAGTCAATAATGTGCGTTGGGTCGGGAATATATTTCCTCAACATGGAAATATGAAATACATTATGCACTCCCGCAAGTGCCGGTGGAAGTGCTACTCTATAAGCCACTGGTCCAGTCCAGTCAAGAATCTCAAATGGCCCAATATATCTTGGGCTCAACTTGCCCTTCTTTCCAAATCTCATAAATCCTTTCATCAGTGCTATTCTCAAAAATACTTTTTCTCCAACCTCAAACTCTAACTGACGGCGTCGTTTATCTGCATAACTCTTTTGTTGGCTTTGACCTGCTTTCATTCTAGCCCGAATGATATCTATCTTCTCTGTGGTCTGCTGGATAATCTCTAGCCCCAAAAGTTTCCTTTCACCTACTTCATCCTAATACAATGGAGATCTACACTTTCTGCCATACAAAACCTCGTAGGGTGCCATTCCAATACTAGCCTGGATATTATTATTATAAGCAAACTCGACCAATAGTAAATGTTGCATCCAAGTTCCCTTAAAATCCATCACACATGCCCTCAACATGTCTTCCAAGATTTGAATCGTTCTTTCTGACTGTCCATCTGTCTAAGGGTGAAATGCGGTACTGAAATTTAACTTAGTACCCATTGCCTCCTGTAAACTTCGCCAGAACTTGGAGGTGAAATGAGGGTCTCTATCCGACACAATGGATACTGGTGCCCCATGCAACCTCACTATCTCCAACACGTACAACTCAGCTAGTTTGTCCAGTTTGTAAGAAACTTTAATGGGTACAAAATGAGCAGTTTTTGTTAAGCGATCCACGATCACCCATATAGCATCTTGTCCGCTCAATGCTCTGGGCAGGCCTGTCACAAAATCCATGGTGATATGCTCCCACTTCCATTCTGGAATTTGGAGTGGTTGTAATAATCCTGCTGGTCTCTGATGCTCCGCCTTCACCTGTTGGCAAGTTAGGCACTGTTCCACAAATTTAGCAATTTCTCTTTTCATGCCATTCCACCAAAAAGACTCTCTCAAGTCCCGGTACATCTTGGTACTCCCCGGGTGAACTGTGTATAAGGAACGGTGTGCTTCTTCAAGAATTACCCTTTTTAGTTCTTCATTAGCTGACACGCATAATCTACCTCTAAACCTTAAAACTCCATCCTTGGAAATGCTGAAGTCAGATTTGTCCCCGTTCTCGACTTCTTCCACTAGCTTCACCAACCCTAAATCCACCTTCTGACCAGCTTTGATTCTATCTATTAAGGTTGGTTGAACTACCAAACTAGCCAAGAGAGTACTTGTATCACTAGTGATAACCTCAATACCAGCTCTTTCTAGGTCCATTAACAACCTATGTTGAGTGGTAAGGGCTGCAGCTGCTGGTCCAGTAGACTTCCTACTTAAGGTGTCGGCTACCACATTAGCCTTGCCTGGGTGATAATTGATCGTGCAGTCATAATCCTTGATCAACTCAAGCCATCTCCTCTGTCTCATATTTAATTCCTTCTGGGTGAAGAAATACTTCAAACTCTTGTGGTCTGTATAGATCTCGCACTTTTCCCCATGCAGATAGTGTCTCCAAATCTTAAGTGCAAAGATGACTGCCGCAGGTTCCAGATCATGTGTGGGATAATTCTGCTCGTACGCTTTCAGTTGGCATGAGGCGTATGCTATAACCTTCCCATGTTGCATCAGTACGCACCCCAAACCAAGCTTTGATGCATCGCTATAAACTACAAATCCACCTCTAGCAGTGGGGACAGTTAACACCGGAGCTGTCACTAATCTCCGTTTCAACTCCTGGAAGCTTTCTTCACACTTTGTTGTCCATTCAAACTTATTATTTTTCCTGGTGAGTGCTATGAGAGGAACTGCTATCCTGGCGAAACCATCAATGAATCGACGGTAATAACCCGCCAATCCCAAGAAACTTCTGACCTCATGAACATTCTTCAGTGTCGGCCAATTAACCACTGCCTCCACTTTTCCCGAGTCCACTGAAATGCCATCTTTCGAAACTACATGCCCCAGAAATGCGATTGAATCAAGCCAAAATTCACACTTCTTCAATTTAGCAAACAACTTTTTATCTCTAAATGTCCCAAGTACCAGCCTCAAATGTTCCTCATGCTCAGACTTACTTTTGGAGTATACCAATATATCATCAATAAAAATAACCACAAACTTATCCAAAAATTCATGGAACACCCTGTTCATCAAATCCATGAATACTGCTGGGGCATTAGTCAGGCCAAAAGGCATAACCAAAAACTCATAATAGCCATATTGGGTCCTGAAAGCCATCTTAGCCACGTCTTCTGCCCTGATTTTCAATTGATGGTAACCCGATCGAAGATCAATCTTTGAAAATACCTGAGCACCCTGGAGCTGATCAAACAAATCATCTATACGAGGTAGTGGGTACTTATTCTTTATGGTCACCCGTGCGACAGTTTATGGAACCGTGAACCACGTGCATGGATGTTAGTGGCTGGTTCTTACAACAAAAATATGCAATATAGATAACATAATCACAACACACTGGACAATTCAGGAATTAGTGGACACATAAATGTATACTAATTTCCAAACAGGTCTAAGGTTATTTATATAATGTCACACAATATCTATTAAAAAACATTACAAACAATATCTTCATGTTGTTTGAATTAACAATGTCAAATAAATAGTAATATTATATTGTTAAACTAGAGAGAGATAGAAGAATATTTTCACAAATTTCCTGTCAATAGACAACGAGTGAGAATAATCTTGAATAAATGTCTAAATTTTAGTCTAATTACTTAACTGTCACAAGCTCTCCGGCCTTGACAACTCTCAAGACTGGAAAGACTTTGACAGTCAAGCAATTTGACAGATATTTCCTTAAGATCATTCTCCCTTGTTGTCTACAAGATAGAAAGTGTGACGCCCCGAAATTCCGCTTGGGATCGGACGAACAATTGAAGTGTCGAGACATGTAACACAAGGTTACCTGCCCCCGTTCATGACATATAAGATGCAATATTCCTAACATGCATCTAGCATTATGCAATATTCGCGGCGGATAATTTTTTTTTTCTTTAGCAATTCTATGCACCAAACTAAAATATCTCAAATACTTAAAAGATACTTTATACATAATGACATGCTAAACAACTAAGATCACCACAATAGTCTATATGGTTGTGATAAAAAAAGTGCTGGAGATTGAACTCCACAAATACAAGTAGTAATATGAGGTAACTACTATACTACCATCTACATCGTACCGTCGCTTAATGGATCATTTCTAGTTGGTCGATTCCCAATTCTCCTTCAGATTCTGTAATAAGATCTACCATTTGGGGAGAATGGTAGTTGGGACTACCATAGTGAGATTTGATTACAAATTTCAGTAAGTTAACAAAAAACCTTCACACAGGTTAATGATGCATGCATGACAGTAAAAGCATGGATGCATAATCAAATTCGTAAGTAAGCATAGCATAACTTGACACATAGCATGACATAAATGACATAACTTGAACTGAAACTGAAACTTAACTTGACGTAACATGACATGTACATGAACTTAAAACATAACATGGACTTGAAACATAGCATGAACGTGAACTTGTATAATTTGAACATGAACTTGAACATAACATGAACTTGAAACATATTCTTGTCTCATAGGGTCACCATGATAGAGTAGTCTTATCTTATGGGGTTACCATGATTGCTTAATCTTATCTCATGGGATTACCATAATTGCATGAACGTAAACTTGAATATAACATAACGTAAAACATGACTTGAACATGAAATGCATGAACTTGGAATCTTATTCAATAGACTTAATCATTAAAGTAACCAAATGGGTGCTACACGGGTCCTCTTGAGCTATGTGTCCCTACCGATTACCGCATCACAACACAGGTGTCTATATCAGCTGTGAGTGCGTTAATACGTACTCCACAGTTGTTGTGGCTCCAAACTTCATGCTCCACAGTTGTTGTGGCCCCATGACTTATTTGTTTGTGCCACACTTGCTATGGACACACGTAAAATAAAGTTTGGCTCCATCGGCGTTAGAGCCTGGCGCGCTCCTGTGACCAGTTAATTAGGCCTCATTCGCAACCTGTTGACTGTACTTTGTCAACCCAGAGAATTTCACACCTATTTAAACACTCCAACGTGAACAAAAGAGTTCCATTAGGATATTACCCAATCCTAGCACTTAGGGTCGTGATTGACATGAATGACTTAACTAGCATACATGACATAAAATACAGAAGTCTTGACGTAGCATAATGTGACATGAACGTACGACGACAGACATGACATACTTTGAAACATTTCATAACATGGCATACATATAATAGGCAACAGTTCGTAACATAGCATACCATGTAACAGACAACATTTCTTAACATGGCGTAACATGAGACAGTGAATATTACGTGACATGAAATACATGTAATAGATGGCATACTTAACTTAGCATGACATACTTGCAATGTATAGCAATACGTAACAGAATATCTAGTGTAACAGATGAATAATTCATGACAGAATAAATTTTATGTAACAGATAAATATGTAATAATTTGACATGGCATATATGATAATATGCATACATACACTTTAGTTCCCTTACTTATCACTCATACACATTAAGCTGATAGTAAGTTAAAAACTAACTTACCTCGGTATTCGCGCTTCTAGATAAAACTCAAGTGCGATCACGATTAACAGAAAGTAGTGATTTCTAAAAATTAAAACTTAATCACTAACAATTAGGAATATGGAAAAATATCAACTTAGAGTAAAATTATCATTTTACCCTCTGCATGTGGAAGAATGATCATTTTACCCCTAATTTAAGGATTTTGCATCCTAACTCTAGAAATCACCAAAATCTATATATTTTATGTAAACTTTGTCCTAAACTCAAATATCAACTCAAAAAAATTTAAAACTAAACACAACCATTAAAACTCTACAGGGCCGAAACTTACAAAGGGTATTTCCTTTGATTTTTGTTGTAATTCTTTCAAATTTCAAAACTCATGATTAAACCAAAATATTTCTTCTACTATACTCATAACATATTTCGAAGAATAATCATGTTTTGAATCATGAACAAAAGTCATCAAAATCACTAAAACCATACTTGAACTTTTTTGGTTTTTCTTCTAATTTGAAAACAAAATTTTGTTTCTAACTTGTTTTGATCAACCTCTTGATCCATAGTTATAAAGAAGTGATCTTCAAACCAAAACATCACATGGTGTAAAAAGGTGTCCTAAAACAAATCAAAGCATCAAACTCAAGATCACATGGTTAAACATCACCCAAAACATAAATTCAGCCAAGAACATCATCACTTTGGCCTAACCGAATATCTCATTGCATAAAATTTCATATCTTCGAAACTAATATCAAATATCTTCAAAATGACATTCTAACATGAATATAAGAGGTTTAGGATCTTCCAATAATAATATCGAAACCATTGGAATAAGATTAAACCATAAAAGATTTAAACTTTCTCAGAACAGAAACAGTTTTTCCTCTTCCAGTTTCACCAAAACTTTTAATCATGCAAAAAATCCTCAACCAATAATCATATACACATGTTAATAGTACTCCATAAAAATTTCGGACCAAGATCTATTCATTAGCTGGGTCAAAAACTCCAAAATATAACACACTCTCCAGTTTATCACCCAGAATGACCTTTCTGGGGTCTAAACAACTTTTGACCAATCAAATGATCTCCAAATGGAACAACTTTCATGAAGAAAACTTTGCGAGAAAACACTTACAAAAGCTTCGAAACAGGCGTTCAAAAGATGTAAGAAAAACTGTCCGAGAGTGTCTTTTGTGTTCTATGAAGGAAAAGTGTAATGGAGAGTTGCTTTTCATGGAAAATGGACTGGAGAGCCTCTTACACAAGTTAGGGAAAGTGATACGACTGAAAGGAAGCTTGAGTGTTGCCCTTTGCTTCTCATAAAAATCAGTCCAAGATCTTTCTTTAAGGTGGAGTGTAAGACTGAAAGAGTGAGGTGGCCTTTTAGCTTTGTACTTAAAAAGCCTTCTAGGCCCTTCTTGTAAAGATCTGGCCAGCCAAGTGGGGCCACAAAACTTAGCCATGAAGCAATGCTAATGTGGTCAATTTCGTGAGCTTTAGTGTAACGCCCCGTTCCCGGAGGTCCAGAGAGTTAACTCTTATTATCTCAAATCAACTTAAATAGTACAACTATAAAATCCGAAAAATCCAATAAAATATTATTCAATTTAATCAATCCAAATATCTAAGTTCCTCCATGGGGACAATAAACAAAATATCAATAACATAAATTAAAAATTAACTCATCAAATCAAAATACCCGAAACATAAATTAAGTTTACTAACTACGACTCTCAAATAAACACTTGTACCCACGGGCACTTATTCCACTTTGATCATCACACCTGCTAAAACTTTCTACTCTTGTTCCCCAGCTGAACCATTAAAATTATCTAAAAAAAATATGGAAATAAGGGGTGAGTTATCAACAACTCAGTAAGCAGAGGACATATACTAGTATGTAAATATGAGCATTTACAGAGTTCAGAATGCGGAACAAAAATATTTTCTTTCAAAATGTAGAATCATAATAATGTTTTCAAAATGCAGCGTCAGAACATGTTATCAAAAATATCAGAGCGAAAGTTCGAAAATATTCATAATCAAAATCCCTTTGGCATAGAATAAACTGAAACATTACATCTTATCTTATCATATTAGAACAAATACCATGTTTAACCCCCGTGGTAGGGTTGGGCAAACCACGGTAGCTAACCGAGCAGAAACAGAATGTGAATCTTCCCCTTATTCATTCTCGGAGCCCCGAGTGTGCACATAGGAAAGACCACGCCGAAAACCACT